>NC_063064.1:28056507-28061507 GCF_018812025.1 Megalobrama amblycephala
ATTTGAACAAAAACAAAAGCTCTACGGCTAAACAAACGAATAAAAATAATATATATCGTTATCAATTTAAAGCTTTGTAACTTTTTTTTCTCAGCTAAGCAAAAGTAGAGGGAGTTTTAATAATATAACGTTAAATGTCAATGTTGACAACAGTCTAAGCTAGGCTAATTGTTAGCCAGGCTACAGATACGGTTACAAAACCTTAGATAATATATAAGGAAATCACCTTAAATTTCACAGTTCTTTCACTATAAATATGTACTCTACATATAAATATAAATATGGTCTTATATTATAAAAAAGTCACGGGTGTTTGCATATGGCTCGATGCAAAATCACTCACCACTGAGCGCCTTTAAAACAACAACAATTGACACACTGCTCGAGCGGAAACAGGGGTAATACGTCACATACTCTGTGTAGTACGTCCTGAAAACTACGCAAAATGCATACGTCAAAATGTATTTATTTTTTTGTTAACGAATGGCTAACATGATATTTCAAGCACTATCAGCAGTCTTGATATATTAATTAAAATGTTACATGAACTAGTTGTACTTTAATTAATGTAAAAAAAAATAATATGAGACATTTAAAATGAAACATTGGAAGCAAAAACCGATTTAAAATTTTGAAAATTGTGTATTATCATTGTACAAACGGATATATTTGTGTTTTTTTTTAATAATTGTTTTTGTTAAATCCACCGGTGTGTAATGTCTCTCCCGGCCACAAGCGGCGTTACATATAATCAACGAGTCATTTCATGTGCGTCATTCTGTTTCCGGAATTGCGCCGCCATTGAAACACCAGCAACCAACGTGAGATTTTCGTTGCAGCGCCAAAAATTATTAAATTTAATTTTACATTGATTACCTCTTCTGATTATATCTGAATATTATTGAGAAGAATGGCGTACAGAGGACAAGGACAGAAAGTTCAGAAGGTCATGGTGCAGCCCATTGTATCCTTTCAGACCGCAGAACTGTGTCGGCTTCTTTCCTTTGTATTGATATATTTTGGTTTTATAATATTATATTGAATTAGGTATTATATAATTGGATCTGGCTCTAAGAATGCAGAATCTTTGATGAATATATGAGATTATAATTGACATCAGTTTTGTGTTGGGCCTGCTGATCGGTTACAAATGAGTAAAAATGCTTTTAAAATGATTATAGTCAGATTTTGGGTTACAGTAAAATGTTTTTTTATTGGTTTGTTTCCTTAATGGCACCATCAGAACCTTATTTTCAGGTATCTACAGAATGTAAGTTCAAATTTGATTTTACGATTACCTATAAACATTTGAAATGAGAATATATATGTGTGTGTATAATAAATTTAATATATATATATATATATATATATATATATATATATATATATTGTGTGTGTGTGTGTGTGTGTGTGTATGTATATGTATATGTATATATATATATATATATATATATATATATATATATATATATATATATATATATATATATATATATATACAGTAGTCAACATTTGAAGTGTATCAAAAAATTCATCAAAGTTGTCCTAAGAAGAAGGTTTTAGGACAACTTTGAAAGGTTTTTATCCACTTCATATGGTGACTACTATAATATACACACAGTTGCAAGAAAAAGTATGTGAACCACTTGCAGAATCTGTGAAAATGTTAATAATCTTAACAAAATAAGGGAGATAATATAAAATGCATATTTTTTTTTTATTTAGTACTGTCCTGAGTAAGATATTTTACATCTTGAGATGTTTACATATAATCCATAAGACAAAAAAATAGCTGAATTTATTAAAATGACCCCGTTCAAAAGTATGTGAACCATTGATTCTCAATACTGTGTGTGGTTACCTGGATGATCCTCGACTGTTTTTATGTTTTGTGATGGTTGTTCATGAGTCTCTTGTTTGTCCTGAGCAGTTAAACGGAGCTCTGTTCTTCAGAAAAATCCTCCAGCTCCTGCAGATTCTTCCGTTTTCCAGCATCTTCTGCATTTTTGAACCCTTTCCAGCAGTGACTGAATGATTTTAAGATCCATCTTTTCCCACTGAGGACAACTGAGGGACTCAAACACAACTATTAAAAAAGGTTCAAACATTCACTGATGCTTCAGAAAAAAACATGATGCATTAAGAGCCGGGGGGTGAAAATTTGAAATTTGGAAAACTTGGAATTTGAAGATCAAGGTAAATTGTATTTAATTTGTCTTCTGGGAAACATGCAAGTTTCTTCTGAAGGGCAGTACTAAATGGAGAAAAAAAAAAAAAAAATGATATTCAAGCGAAATAAGAAATTTGGACCTCTTCATCCTGTTCAAAAGTTTTCACCCCCCGACTCTTAATGCATCGTATTTCCTTCTGGAGCATCAGTGAATGTTTGAACCTTTTTTAATAGTTGTGTTTGAGTCCCTCAGTTGTCCTCAGTGTGAAAAGATGGATCTCAAAATCCTACAGTCACTGCTGGAAAGGGTTCAAATATGCAAAAGATGCTGGAAAACTGAAGAATCTGCAACACCTGGAGGATTTTTCTGAAGAACAGAGCTCAGTTTAACTGGTCAGGACAAACAAGAGACTCATGAACAACCATCACAAAACATAAAAACAGTCGTATATCGTCAGGTAACCACACACAGTATTGAGAATCAATGGATCACATACTTTTGAATGGGGTCATTTTAATAAATTCAGCTATTTTTTTGTCTTATGTAAACATCTTTTATGTAAAATATCTTACTCAGGACAGTACTAAATAAAAAATAACATGCATTTTGTATCATCTCTCATTCAGTTAAAATTGTGCACATTTTCACTGATTCTGCAAGTAGTTTACATACTTATTCTTGCAACTGTGTGTGTGTGTGTGTGTGTGTGTGTATATATATATATATATATATATATATATATATATATATATATATATATATATATATATATATATATATATATAAATAAGTATATATATATGTTTTTTATTATTTTATTATATTATTATTTTTTATTTCTTTTTATTGTTATTTATTTGAAGCGGAGACAATATTACCTTCAGCGTTTATATATTTATCCATCTCATATGTGGTATGATGCTTCCACTATCATTTTAATTGCTTCTTGGAAATAGTGTCTTTCATATGGAAGCTTGTTTCTGCCATGGAATAAAAAAATAAATGAGGTAATTGTGACTTTTTTTCCCCTTGCAATTCTGACTATCTCACAATTGTGAGAAAAAAGGTCTAAATTGTGAGTTAAACAGTTGCAGTTACCTTTTTTATTTTTTATTCTGTGGCGGGAAAGACGTTTTACCTCATGATATTGCAGGTAGACTGTACCTGTATCTAAATGACTACTTACTAATAGATTTCCCTTCCCTGCAGCGTTCCCGAATCCAGGTATGGCTCTACGAACAGGTCAACATGCGGATAGAGGGCTGCATCATTGTGAGTAAACGACAGATTTACTGTTCACTCATCTCATTCTCTCCACAGATGAACTTGTGAACAGTATCTTGCAGGCATATGGTCAATGTGAATAAAAGAACTCTTGGATGTTTTCTTTTGTTTCAAGGGATTCGATGAGTACATGAACTTGGTTTTGGATGATGCAGAGGAGGTTCACATGAAGACCAAGAACAGGAAGCCCCTGGGTAAGTGTGAACTTTGCGATGGTGGTGAGTTATGCGTTTCGGAGAAATAAAGCTCGCTTGAAGTAAATGAGATAAGATTTGAAAAAAATACTTTTTTCTTTTCAATAGGACGGGTTATGTTGAAAGGAGACAACATCACATTGCTGCAGAGTGTGTCCAATTGATCGTCTGATAGGAGTTCATCTGAATATGCTTGTTTGCTGTTAGATTGTTGGTTTTACTTTGTTTTCATTTGTCAATATTTGGATTAATGACGCATTCTTATAATTGTGGAAACCTTTTTTGTTATTTCTGATTTTCCAAAATAAACAATTTTTTTCTCTATTTCAGACTACTGTTTTTAGGAAGTATGGGCTAAATGTTGAAATTAAAATATATTATAATTTTGAGGTTTGGTCTACCATAAAGTCATGTTTCACTCTGAAAATAAATGCATATCTTTTTGTGACATTTAGCTTATGTTCATCAGGTTGAAAATGATACCTTTCAAAAGTTTAGCGTTGGTAAGAATTTATGGTTTTTTTAAAGTCTCTTATACCTACCAAGGCTGCATTGATTTGATATACAAAATACAGTAATTGCATTTTAATTTTAATATATTTTAAAATGTAATTTATTCCTGTGATGCAAAGCTGAATTTTCAGCATCATTACTCCAGTCTTCAGTGTCACATGATCCTTCAGAAATCATTCTAATATGCTGATTTGCTGCTCAAGAAACATTTCTTATTAATGTATGTTGATAACGGTTGTGCTGCTTAATATTTTTGTGGAAACCGTGACAAGTTTCTTCAGGGTTTTTGATGAATAAAAAGTCTAAAAGAATAGCTTTTATTTGAAATATTAGAAATATGTTTTTTTAACACAAACTACACTTGTTCAGTATAATGCACCCTTGCTGTGCATTATTCAGCATTACTCAAATTTTTGAAGAGTAGTGTAATTTTGTACACTCAAGCAGGTTCTTTGTAGCATATTATTTAAAAATACACCTATTTTAATAGTTGTTAGAAGTGTTGCCTTTATAAATTTGCAAACTCCTATTTGACACCTGTCCGCAGCTCACCGTCTAACCGCTAGAGGGCAGTACATGAGTTTGTCTCTGCACTGCTGTTAATATGGACTGAATGTTGAAGGGGAGAAGTGTCTGTGTAAGATGTTACTTGTGGCAATTTATACACCTTTTAAAATATTTTTATTTTAAAAATATTTTTTTAAAAATATAAAAAAAACTTTTTATTGACTTTTTATTGTACCTTTTTAGATATGCTTAAAGGGTTAGTTCATCCAAAAATAAAAATGCTGTCATTAATTACTCACCCTCATGTTGTTCCACACCCGTAAGACCTTCG
>NC_063064.1:28066507-28154007 GCF_018812025.1 Megalobrama amblycephala
GAAATGACACTTATATTTCTGGAAATATATATTTCTTTCCATTTCAAGATAACGACTTGATAAGGCTGGAGACCTGTTGTTTAAGAAGAATTAAGTCAAGTAAAGCACTTGTTTTATTAATAATATTATTTATCTATTAATTTATTTTAAAAAAGAGAAATATATAAATTATATATATATATATATATATATATATATATTTATTTATTTATTTTTAAATGTCAGTCCTCCAACTTCCATATACAAACATGTATATATATATATATATATATATATATATATATATATATATGCACATACAAATACATATATACATACATACATATTTATTTATTTATTAGTGCTGTCAAATGATTAATCGTGATTAATCGCATCCAAAAAAATGTTTGTGTTTACATAATATATGTGTGTACTGCATATTTTTATTATGTATATATAAATACACACACATCATGTATATATATATATATATATATATATATATATATATATATAAAAAATGAATAATATTATATATTTATATTTAAAATATTTATACATGTATATATATATATATATATACATGTATGTGTGTATATTTATATATACATAATAAATATACATAGTACACACATATATTATGTAAACAAACTTTTATTTTGGATGCGATTAATATAAATATATATATAAAAATAACTGTCAATGTCAGTAAGTCTCTTAAAAATATTAGATAATTTTTACTTCATACCATGCATGTAAAGAAATTTTCTATTTAATCAAAACATTTGTTGAAAATTATGACAATTTGAATAACTCCATATATTATTATATATTATATTAAAATATATTTCATAATCCTGGATGCCATTATTTATCAAAGACTCAGGTTTTTGATGTAGAATTAAAAAATACCTTCCTCGTTAGAGGGGTAAAAAGCACTGCAAATGCTGTTTACACGAAGGTGACACTCCACCAAAGCGTTCTCTGAGCGCACAGGCAGTGACCTGTGAACATGTTGCTTATCTTGTTTTAACAGTCTGGTTGTAATACATAATACCTCCATTTTTCTCCTATTAACACATACAATAATATGCAAGTCCGATAAGGGCTTTTGTTTCTCATTTTCACCCAAGGAAACATTTGTAGCATTTTTCATTGTGACTCACTTTGGCTGAAATGGACGTGGCACCGTTGGGCAAAGGTCCAGACTCTGAGTGTAAGAGAGGGTCCAAATCAGGCCAGGCTTTGTGCAAATAAATATTGAACAAGCTTCGCACATTTCCATGTTTTAGCATCATCAGATGATCAGTGATGATAGAGGGAATCAAGGGACTGCTGCTGAATGGATGTAGTTTGCAGCGAACCTTTCTGTGTAATCTTTTCAACAGTTATACAAATATAAAACAGATGACATGAAAGCAGTCGCATGTTTTTAGCACTAATGGTGATTCAATGAAAAAGGTTGCTTTCGACTGTGAAAAGATGATTTTAAAGTGAGATACATAATGTTTTCAGTTACATTTTATTCTCAATCTAAAATAATGAATATATTTGGATATAATTATGCCTTCTTAAAGGAAAATGTAAATGTATTATAAATGTATTTTAGTTATTAATTAAACGTTAACTGTGTGCTCAAGGTCATGAAAATGCAAGGTGTTATACACAGTATGTTTCAATGTTTCATAAAAAAATCATTTGAAATGTATATATATTTTTTTTTTATGTAATATTGTATATAATTTAAAATATTTCTAAATTAAATAAGAAATTATATATAAATGAATACATAAGGCTTACTTTTATTTCTGTATATTAATTTTTGTCCAAATTCTTCTTATGAAAACAAGGGGGAAATTAAAGAACGTTTGGTCACACTTTTTTAAGGTGTTCGTGTTACAGTGTAATAATACCTTTAAGTACTGAGTAATAATAATAATAATACATGTACTTACTATAGGGTTAGGTTTAGGATTATGGTTTGGTTTAGGGTTAGTTGTAATTCTGCATAATTTATAGTTATTACTACAGTAACTACATGTAATATATGTAACAAGGACACTATAAAATAATGTTTCTGCCAGTTTTATTGGATTTTTGTTGATGCTTTCTATGATACATAGTGAAACTTGGCATCAGCTATCCATTGTTAAAGTCATTATTTGCACATATGTTAATGAGGGACCCAACAGGCACCAGTTTTAAAATGACCCTAAACAAACAGAGAACAAAGTGACACTTATGTAATTTAGTGCATTTTGGAATAGAATTTGTTGCTGTTCTTTCTGTGGTAAACAACTAACTCTCACTCTCTAAACTTCTCACTTATGTTTGCTAAAATTGGTCACTTTTCCACCTTTCATGGCAGTTTTTTTTTTTTTGTGTGTGTGTGTGTGTGTGTGTGTGTGTGTCTGTGAGGTAGACTTTTGCACGCACACACATACGCACACACAGTGTGTTGGCAATTCAATATGAAGTGCCTAAATGTACCGAACAAAAGACCTGCAGGGGAGCAAAAGGAGATGTGGAACAAAAAACAAACGAGTAATGAAATTATAACAATACAGAGAGAGAGAGTGAGGGGTGCGGGTGCCACAATGGCAGGGAACAATCGCGCCGCGTCAATGGAAAAAAAAAGTGTGTGCGGAGAAGGGGGGGGTAGGCTTTGGACAATAGGCCGGTGACAGCGGCACAATGGCGGCACTGTTTTCAATTAGACATTATCTCATAGACAGAGTGGCAGGTTTCATTGTGCTAGGGGGCTATTTTCAGGGCCGCCTTTGTGTGCGGCACTGCCAATATTCCCTTCAGCCCCTGCCGTGAGCCGGCCCTTTATTCTCGCTACTGTTTGTTTTGTTTTTTTTGCACAAGCGCTAAAGTAGAAATGTGGGTGGTTTTGGACCAGACAGGCCTCTGAACGGAGAAAAAGGGGGGATTGGGGCATAACTTGTGCCTTGTCACCTGGGTTTACCACGGCAAATTGGAAATAGCCAGAGTTGGAATCTCTTGGCCGACTTCAATGCGACGCCAATTTGACATGCACTGTGTGTGTGTGCTTGACACTAGTGGAGTTTGGGGGCCTGGTGGGCATCATGGTCTTGATCTAGGTTTGCATTGTGGCTTAAAATACAACATTGTTCCAAGCCAGTATCATTGCTTTTTTAAAATGGGACATGCAAAGAGTTTTTAAAGAATCTCATGGGTCATGGGTTCAATTCCCAGGGAATGCGTGTATTGAAAAAAGAAACATTTGAATGCAATATCAGTTGCTTTGGATAAAAGCATTTACTAAATGCTTGTCAAGCTTAAAACATAACAAAAACAGTTGTGTAAAAACAGTCCATGCAACTTGTGTACTACATCTTAAATCTCCTGAAGCAATTTGATAGCTTTGTATGGAATTTTTTGAAGCACCATAGCATGTATGAAATCACTGATTCCGGATGCAAGCATGATTTTAGCTCATTATGTGACCACATCTGTCCTGCATTTATGTAGCTCAAACAGTAGAGCATATGCCACAGTCATGGGTTCGATTCCTTGGAAAAGTGTGCACTGAGAAAAGAAATGTTTGAATGATTTGCTTTGGATAAATGCATCTAGCAAATTCATAAATACAAGTGTCTGTCAAGCTCAAAAAATTACAAAAAACACTACAAGTATTGCATATAAAAACTGTCACATGGTAAACCATGGGTTCAATTCCCAGGGAATGAATGGACTGGGAAAAAACTGCTTGAATGTAATGTCAGTTGCTTTGGTTAAAAGTGTCTACCAAATGCATAAATGTAATTGTCTGCCAAGCTCCAAAAATTACTGAATAATAATAATAATAAAATATATATATATAGTTCCATAAGCCTTATGATAGATTTAGCTTTGTATGGAAAATTGTGAAGCCCCATATCAAATATGATATTACTGATTCTGGAAGCAAGCATGCATAAAAGATTGATCTTAGCTCATAATATGACCACATCTCTCCTGCATTCATGTAGCTCAAACAGTAAAGCATACGCCAAGGTCATGGATTCGATTCCTTGGAAATGCGTGCACTGAAAAAAGAAATGTTTGAATTCAATGTCATTTGCTTTGGAGAAATGCATCACCAAATTCATAAATGCAAGTGTCTGTCAAGCTCAAAAAATTTCAAAAAACACTATACCGTATTGCATAAAAACAGTCTATATGACTTGTGCACTACATCTCAAATCTTTTGAAACCATATGACTGATTTGTGAAGAAAACAGCTTCAATTTGAAGCACCATTGCAAGATTAACATCATTGATTGCCTGATGCAAGCATGCCAATTTAAAAAATGTTTTAGTTCACGTTAGACCACATATGTTTCAGTAGCTCAAACAGTAAAGCATGACGCTAATGACGACAAGGTTGTGGGTTCAATTCCCAGGGAATGCATGAACTGGGAAAAAATTGCTTAAATGTAATATAATTTGCTTTGGTTAAAATTGTTTACCAAATGCATAAATGCAAATGTCTGTCAAGCTCCAAAAACTACAAAATAAATAATAAATAGTTCCATAAAAACAGTCCATATGACTTCCATAATCCTTATGATAGCTTTGTATGGAAATTTTTGAAGCACCATATCAAGTATGACATTACTCGTTCCGGATGCAAACGTGCATAAATATCTTAGCTCAATGACCACATCTGTCCTGTAATTATGTAGCTCAAACAGTAAAGCATATGCAAAGGTCATGGGTTTGATTCCTTGGAAATGCGTGCACTGAAAAAAGAAATTTTTGAATTCAATGTCATTTACTTTGGATAAATGCATCTACCAAATGCATAAATGCAAGTGTCTGTCAAGCTCAAAAAATGACAAAAAACACTACAAGTATTGCATAAAAACAGTCTTTATGACTTGATCCAATTTGAAGCACCATTGCAAGATTGATTGCCTGATACAAGCATGCCAATTTAAAAGATTGTTTTTAATTCACATTTGACCAGATCTGTCCTATGTTTCGGTAGCTCAAACTGCAAAGCATGGCGCTAATGAAGCTTTTGGGTTCAATTCCCAGGGAATGCATGAACTGGAAAAAATTATTTGAATGTAATGTCAGTTGCTTTGTATAAAATGTCTACCAAATGCATAAATGTAAATGTCTGCCAAGCTCCAAAAATGGCAAAAAACGAAACAAAACTATATATAAAAGTTCTATATGTGGTCCATATGTGGAAAACAGCTCAAATTTGAAGCACCGACATCACTGATGCCAGTTGAAAAGATTGAGTTTAATTTATATATATATATATAAAAAAAACAGAATACAGGTTTGCAACAGCATGAGGGTGAATAAATAATTCTATTCTCATTGGTACATGAACAATTCCTATAAAATTGAATATACAAATTTTTTTGGCAACAGCCTCTTTGCAGTTTGTTTGCATTATAGGTAAAGGAGAATGTGATATTTACATGTGCAATATATTTTCTGTCATACATACTGTACTCCTTTTTGTAATTGATTGTATATTTTGCTTTAGTGCTCTAGCAGAGCTGTGATACTCATTTCTGTAGAGTTTTTCATTTTACAATGTGCGATCCAAACAAGCAGACATGAAACAGGCGAGGTTAATGCCCTTCGTCCATATCCACCGGTTTGGAGAGAGAATTCTGGCACATGGAAATGCCGAAAGCCTGAAAGCACCATCAGATAAACTTGTTTGGTGCCTCTCAGCCCATTTTGTTCAGGTGCGAGATATTTGATGAAAGCCAAGTTGCACAAAAAGCTTGTAATTGGCCCGAAAACACGGGGCCCAACTTGCCACTCAAATCTTTTGGTTCTCAAACCACCTGCTGCTTTTTTGCTATTGCTTTTACCTCAATTAGGTTGTGCAGACCTGATTCTTGTGATTTCACTGAGCGTTTGCGGTCAAAAAGGAATGTTTTGCAGCCTGTTTCTCACAAACAAACACGTTTGTTGCTTGATATCAACGAAAAATAAATCGGAACGGGTTGCGGCTTTCCGATAATTCTCAGAAATAATACGCTTGACCTTATCGCATATGTGTTTTTAGGTGAATATCTGTCATGTTTGCTGTTCTGTATCACCCTGGTTCCCTCCCATGCGGTTTGAGTGATTATCTGGCTCAGTATTATTTCCCCATCAACATTTTTTGCACCTTTTTTATGAGGACACATTGGTTTTTGCGAAGTGCATACATAGACAAAAATGCCATTTTGGTTGGAGCGTAAGCGGCGCAAATAGCAGTTGCAAAGGAAAATAATCATTTCATGGTGGTTAATGTTGTTATCCCACAATTCCACACTGCAGCCACACTGAACAAGCATGATTGATTTGGTGGCCTAGTTAATCCATAAAATGTAAAAGGTTCAAAAGTAAATCACTTATTGGAAACCTAAATGAATTAATTCCATATGTTTTGTCTTATTAACAAAGCAATTTGATACATTCTCAGAATGTGCATTCTGAATGTTCCCAGCGCTTACCTGATAACATCACTGAAATACTGTGGTAAAACACTGTGTTCTGCCCAAATCAGCATCTTCTAATCAGTTTATCATTCACACATATTGAAAACAAGCACAAAAAACATGTTTGTATCTTAAAATACCTAGATAATCGGGTCTATTCAGTGGGAAAACAAAGAAATTAATCACATGATTGATGATGCTTTTAACGAGACACATTTGCATGTGTTGATAAAGATCTTTAATAGGCGAGTTGGGGGGTAAAACAGCACAGCAAAGCACAAGCAAACAGGAAGGCAGAAAACAGGCATATCCGCTCCCAAAGTTCTTTTTATAATGTGAGACATTTTTGCAACCACAATGTGAGATTATTCTTATTAGTCACAATGATTGCCTAATTGGCATAGTGTGTAGCGCGGAGAATACAGAGTGATTCTTGCAGGCCTGACAGGCAGGCTGTGTTATAATGAAGACAAGGGGTCTAAAGAACATTTGGTTGTGTTCCAAAAGACTGAATTAACATCTTCATAGTATGGAGTCATTTGCATTTGTAAATGCCACGGTTCTGCAGAAATGCTTGCAAGATGTAGAGTGTTTGGGTTCGTCAGTCTTTTGATGCACAAAAGGCCTGTCCTGACATTGGGAGCTCATAGGGAACGTTCCAACCGTGGCCAGAAACGTACTCTGTGCAAGTACACAAGTAAACCATTCATATGTTGATTCCTTCAAAAAGCATAAATGCTGAAACATTGCTGTGTTTGTTTGAGCATCCCAGTCTGCATGGGAAACTTCACCTTTAAAGGGTTAGTTCACCGAAAAATGAAAATTCTGTCATTAATGACTCACCCTCATGTCATTCCAAACCCGTAAGACTTTCGTTTATCTTCTGAACACAAATGAAGATCTTTTTGAATAAATCTGATTGATTTCTGTCCCTCCATTGACAGCGACATAACTACCACTTTGACGCTTCGAAAAGTTCATAAAGAGATCATAAAACTAATCCATATGAATTGAGCGGTTTAGTCCAAATTTTCTGAAGAGAATCGATCGCTTTATATGATGAACAGATTGAATTTAGGCTTTTATTTGCATGTAAATGTTGATCAGCAAACATAAACAGAAGCTCAACCGAAACTGCTTGGTCTGTGAGAATGAACCTCATTGGTTCTTGCGGAAGTTGAAAAGTGCGTAACACGAGAATAAACCTCATTGGCTCTTGTGGAAACTCAAATGTGCTGCGTAACACGAGAATGAACCTCATTGGCTCTTGAGGAAGCTCAAACGTGCTGCGTAACATGAGAATGAACCTCATTGGCTCTTGTGGAAGCTCAAATGTGCTGCGTAACACGAGAATGAACCTCATTGGCTCTTGCTCAAACGTCCTGCGTAACACAAGAATGAACCTCATTTGCTCTTGCGGAAGCTCAAACGTGCCACGTAACACGAGAATGAACCTCATTGGCTCTTACGGAAGCTCAAACGTGCCGCGTAACACGAGAATGAACCTCATTGGCTCTTGCGGAAGTTCAAACGTGCCGTGTAACACGAGAATGAACCTCATTAGCTTTTGTTCAAACGTGCCGCGTAACACGAGAATGAACCTCATTGGCTCTTGCAGAAGTTCAAAAGTGTGTAACATGAGAATGAACCTCATTGGCTCTTGCGGAAGCTCAAACGTGCCGCGTAACACGAGAATGAACCTCATTGGCTCTTGCGGAAGTTCAAACGTGCCATGTAACACGAGAATGAACCTCATTGGCTTTTGCTCAAACGTGCCGCGTAACACGAGAATGAACCTCATTGGCTCTTGCGGAAGCTCAAACATGCTGCGTAACACGAGAATGAGCCTCACTGGCTCTTGCGGAAGCTCAAACGTTGCTGCGTAACACGAGAATGAATCTCATTGGCTCTTGCTCAAATGTGCCGCATAACACGAGAATGACCCTCACTGGCTCTTGCGGAAGCTCAAACGTGCTGCGTAACACAAGAATGAACCTCATTGGCTCTTGCGGAAGCTCAAACGTGACGCGTAACACAAAAAACCCTCATTGGCTATTGCGGAAGCTCAAACATGCCGCGTAACACGAGAATGAACCTCATTGGCTATTGCAGAAGCTCAAACGTGCTGCGTAACACAAGAATGAACCTCATTGGCTCTTGCGGAAGCTCAAACATGCTGCGTAACACAAGAATGAACCTCATTGGCTCTTGCTCAAACATGCCGCGTAACACAAGAATGAACCTCATTGGCTCTTGCGGAAGCTCAAACGTGCTGCGTAACACAAGAATGAACCTCATTGGCTCTTGCGGAAGCTCAAACGTGACGCGTAACACAAAAAAACCCTCATTGGCTATTGCGGAAGCTCAAACATGCCGCGTAACACGAGAATGAACCTCATTGGCTATTGCAGAAGCTCAAACGTGCTGCGTAACACAAGAATGAACCTCATTGGCTCTTGCGGAAGCTCAAACATGCCTCGTAACACGAGAATGAACCTCACTGGCTCTTGCGAAAGCTCAAACGTGCTGCGTAACACAAGAATGAACCTCATTGGCTCTTGCTCAAACGTGACGCGTAACACAAAAAAACCCCTCATTGGCTATTGCGGAAGCTCAAACATGCCGCGTAACACGAGAATGAACCTCACTGGCTCTTGCGGAAGCTCAAATGTGCCGCGTAACACGAGAATGAATCTCATTGGCTCTTGCTCAAATGTGCCGCATAACACGAGAATGACCCTCATTGGCTCTTGCGGAAGCTCAAACGTGCCGTGTAACACGAGAATGAACCTCACTGGCTCTTGCGGAAGCTCAAACGTTGCCGCGTAACACGAGAATGAATCTCATTGGCTCTTGCTCAAATGTGCCGCATAACACGAGAATGACCCTCATTGGCTCTTGCGGAAGCTCAAACGTGCCGTGTAACATGAGAATGAACCTCACTGGTTCTCGCACATCAAGCAAACATGCTTGAACTTCCAATAACCACAACTGATGTGTGAGATGATGAATATTTATGTGAATAAAAAATGTGAATAAAAGCCTAAATTAAATCTGTTCATCATATAAAGCAATTGCGTATCTTGAGAAAATTTTGACTAAATCTCTCAATTCATATGAATTAGTTTTATGATCTCTTTATGAACTTTTTGAAGCGTGAAAGTGGTAGTTGCATCGCTGTCAATGGATTTTTCAGATTTCATCAAAAAGATCTTAATTTGTGTTCTGAAAATGAACGAAGGTCTTGGAACGACATGAGGGTGATTAAATGATGACAGAATTTTCATTTTTGGGTGAACTATCCCTTTAACATTGTCATTGTTACTGTGGCTGCAATAAACCTCATGGGGGCGATAGAGATACTAAATTCTTATGTCATTAAACTTGAGTTTTATGTTTAAGTACTTTCTAGAGTATTTTTTCTGTCCTAAAGGTTGAGCGACTGTTAGAAACAAGCGTTCTTAAAAGAATATTTATGGAAAATCTTAATGATCTTTAAGATTTCTCACCTTACTCAGTACAACATTGCTTGAATGTTTAGGGGCCTTATTCATAAAACTCGAGCAGAATAAATAAATAAACAAAACATTTTGAAATAAACAGCTGGGTTCAATTTAAATGTTGAATGATGAATAGAATGTTTTTGAACGATTTGGCAGAAATTTGTTCTGATTCATAAATGAAACGCTAGAATTGCGAGGATGACGTAACATTGAGAGAACATTTCGAGGAACGTTTTTGGAACATTTCACACAGCGTAAATGGAATCTTTGTAACACGTTTTAGAACAAAAACTCATTATCTTTGATAAACAACAGTGTGAATCACTAATAAACACTATGGACTCCAGGACAAAAGGTGCGGGGTCCATGCCGAAGCGTACAGTGCCCAGATGGACAATAAAGACTTCTTTTCCATGAACCCTTTTCAGAAAGGCTAGAACACTGAGGCGGCGTTCATCAGCTCAGGTCTTTCTCAACCCCTTACAAAGCTTCATTCTGGGTAATCCTTTGGACAAATGAAGAAAATGGGAGAGAGTAATGAAAAAAAAAGTCGCCACCTTCACCTCAGCCCAGCGGGGGACACAAAGGTAGAAGACCTGAAAAGCTCCGAGCAGAACAAAGGTGCGAACGTTCGTCTAAAGCCCCCAGAGTTACTTAGTGACAAGAGAGTGACATGGAAATAAAGAAAGAGAGGTGGATATAAAAGGCAGAGGAAGAAAAGAAGGATGGAGAGGGTTAAAGAAAGACGGAGTGGAAAAAAAACACAGAAGAAGTGGTGGTGTTGTGGAGGGGGGGTAAGGTTCTGTAATCCTGGAATAGTGGTAGTCAAGCATCTCCATGGAAACAGGCACAAAGGCCTGTGGTTTCCTATTGATGGCTAATTGTATTCTTCACAGCTCTTTTGTTAATTGTTGTCTGCCCAGCTCCTACTTCCTGCTGGGCCACTACACAAAGGCAGGAACAGAGGGGATTAGAAATGGCACATCGGCTTTGCGCTCTCACCCCTGCGCTGTGATGGCTAGTTGTGCGTGCGCTGGGGGGAAAAAGAGATAGAAAGAGACATAAAAACGCAGGTCTGGAGCGCTTTGAAGGACTCCGATGATTCAGATCGGCTAACCGGCCCCCGTGCAAATGTCACAAGTGGGGTGACTGTGATGGAGCCCCTCGTTACAGAGAACTTTAACACAATGACGCTGCTGTTGGAAAGGTCTTAATTGAGGGTTTGCTCAAAATGTTTAAGTATTGCGTGTCAGGATTTACAGCTTTGGCGAGCATGGATATGGCACGCCGCTATTTTTCTGTCATAACACATTTCACACTTGTTTTAAAAAAATTTTTTGTATATTTTTCCTCATAATATTAAAGCTTTTTTCATTTCAGAATTCATTATTTAAACTAAATTTTCTCCCAATTCTTTAGATGACACACAACACACATCAATAAATTTAGCACCTAATGTGTCAATTCACTAAGGAAATGTCACTTATGTCACTGCAAACCATCAAAACGAGTTATTTTTAGCTTGAAAACTGTCAAAAAAGCACTAAAGTTTAAAAAAACTGTTGGTTTGACTTAAAAAACTAAGTTACCTGGTTGCCTTAAAAATTTGAGTTCATTGAAATTAAAAATTTGAGTTAATCCAATAAAGGCGATTGGTTTAATCACCAGAAACTCGAAATGTGTTATCTGAACCACATTAATTATTGAAGTTGATTTGACAAAAAAAAAAAAAAAATGTTGTGATAACAAATCATGAAAATATATATATTTTTTATTTTATGGGTTTATGGTAGGATTATACTGAAATTGAAAATAATTTTTTTAACTGAAAGTATAAAAATGCATGTTATCATGTGCAACTCTCCATATGTGCATATTTTCTTATTTGTGTGCATTAAAGTTATATTAACCTTATAAAATCACATTAAACAGCAGGCACTCATGGACTCAGCATCTCCCTATCCCCCTTCCAGCATTTTTTCTTTTACCAAGGGAAACCCGGAGAGAAGAGCTTTCCCTTTAAGAGGGAGGTGAATGACAGGCAGCAGGACCGAGAATGTTGGAAACTGAACACCAGAAAGTCAGTGTGGAGTAAAAGGGAGGCTGGATTGGAGAGAGTGCGACGTATTCATCAGCTGTGCGCTTACAGTCTCAGGTTTTGCTGTAAGCCGTTGATAGACAGAGGCGTATTATTCATTGACACGAGGAAACCACATTTTGCATGCGGCGTTATCGATTCTGCGGGCCCAGAGACTACGGAAAGACTGAAGGAATAAAGTTTGGGGAGCGCAAAGCGCAGCGCACAGTTCTTTCGGAGTTGGTAAGTGGGGCCAATGGCGCTTTGTTTGAAACTTTACGCACAAATGTTTGCACGTTTGTGTCTGTTTGTAGTGGGATATAGTAAAACTAACAGAAGTAGATGGTTGGGACGAGAATTTTGGTACACTGTCATCTACTTGAATTACCTTGGCGTGAGTTTTACACATCCGTGAAGTCAAAATGTCCCAGTTTTATGAACCCGCAGAGTAAACAAATCTCATTTTGACTAATATTTCTGCATCAAACGAACTCGTTTCTCCTGAAAGTGTCCCGTGGTGTGCCAGGACTGCATGTTTGTGCACACACGGTTGAATGGGAAATGACAACCTGCGTTCAACATGTTCTCAGTGAATTATTATTAACGTCAGCTGAAAATATATGTAAAGTATTTAACCTTAAGGGCATTGCAGCTCATTATTGTAGGCTACGTTAAGAAGCAGTTCTTAGTTGTTTTGGTTCACAGAAGTTCCTGCTCAATTTGACATGAACTTTCATGTTTGAATAGGAAATTAAAGGAGTTATGAATGCACGCGTTTCCAAATACATTTATGTTTTTATCTCATATCGAGGTGAGCTAACACTATAACTTTCTACAAACATTTTTTAATTTGTGTTTTTATCTTCTTAGGTTGCTTTGTTTTGGATTGTTTAATCATTCGAATATGAAAGTGAACTGAATAGTGATCAATGGGTCTGCTAGTGATTCATGTGCTTAAAAGTGCATATACAATTAACCAAGAACTTAAAGGTACTTTTTAGCCTCTAATGATGGAAATTAAAGTAATTTGCAGCTCTCATTAGTAGTGGTTGGCGGATATGGGCCTTTCAGTGGCAGATGTCGATATCTAAATATTAGCTGGCAGATGTTATTATACATGATACAATTTAATGACCGCAGATAAGATGCACACAATTAAATCTATCTTATACTATATAAATTAGTTTATTTAATGATTTATAATGATTTAATAATGCATTTAATATTTAATTATATGTATCTTTAATAAAATTAATAAAAATCAGCTGATAATTGGCCTGATTAATATATATCAGTCTATCACTGTCTCAGTAGATGAGAATGACTGTATCTGATTTCAATGTGTTTTCAACAATTTTTTTTTTTTTTTTAATTTGGACACCTGCTAAGAGTTGCTATTCAGGCAGCCGGTCTCACAGATTTTCTGTTGATCTCTCTCTGTTAAAGAATATCAGCCTTCCGGAATAACCAGAAAGCAAAGCACCTCGGGGCAGACCGACTGTGGCGCAATCGCTGAATAGGTGTAAAACTTTGATAATGAGTTCTAAGTAGACATTTTATTGTCTCCGTTTGTGTGCGCAAGGTTAAATAAGCCTGTCGTGCCAGAGCAGGCAGCATATCCTGTCTGTATCCCGCCAAGAACGTCCAGCACCTGAGTTGTGCACCTCCATTGTGGCGGGCATGTCGACAGATCATTAAAGGGGAAGTTGGCGAAGTGGTCGCGAGTGTTTGTCTTCACAGTGGCTGACTGCACACAAAGCTGCCTGTCAGCTGGGAGTCTCTGACCTTTTGCTCTTCCCCTCGTTTCTATCCATCTTATGTTTACGCTATGCCTTATTTTCCTTTTTTGCGTCCCTCTCTCCATTCTTATCGATCTCTTTGTATATTTGTATGCTCAGTTTGAGAGGTCAGGAAACCAGTGGTGGTTCTCTTTAGCTGTCAGCGGGTCTATACATCCGGTCTCCGCAAAGTCTTGAGCCCAGATCACTTCATAAGCTGATTTATACGAACTCTGTTGTGTTCTTATCTGACAGTCAAGGCTGAAGTATTCTACTGGATGGCAAACATGCTGAAAATGCATCGCTCTTCTGGTTTCTAGTGGTCGACTAATAGGGGTTTTCCAGTGACTGATACATAGATTGAAGTGTGGTTGTTATCGTAACACCATTTTTGATGGGAAAAATCTGAAAAGAAAAGAAAACAAACACTTCTTTTTATGCAATATTTACTTGTGATTTACTAAATGAATCTGAAGTCGTTGTTCATCCATGGACAAAGCTGTTGGGATTTTCCAATTAACGCAATCCTGTTCAAATCGTCCAAATGGACATTTATCAATCATTTCCTCGTGTCTGTATCAAAGCTGACACGTTATTAAGCTCTAAATAAACACTTTCCCTCACCATTGTATTTCTTTGTCTTCTCTCATATTTTCAGCTGGATGATTCCATTAACTTTAACCTCTGTCGATGCCACGTTTGTTAGCAAAGTGCAGCCAGTCACAGACTCGACTGTGAAGTATTAATACAGGAAAAGTTTGAAAAGATAACGTCTGCTGAAACCTTTGCATTATTGATGGACGTGACATTATTTCCCATAGGGTAGAGAGTTTAGCTAGGACAGGCGAATGAACAAAAGTCTATTCTTTCTGTTAGTCAAACTTTGACCTCTTCTGCTCGGGGCTGCATTGTTTCATGTGTCCTATTGAGCCGGGGTTTGATGAGAGAGAGACAACAATAGCTTGTTAAGGGAGTTTTTCAGGGCTCGCCACAACATCAATGAAATCAAACAGAGCAGGCCGGAGAAGCTCGCGCTGATAAATGCGTTCGATCATTGCGGCTGTCCGTCAAATCATCTTCACGCTTTGAGTGCAGCTCACTGACTGCGTTCTGTTCAGACGCTTGTGTTTGCAGTCAAAGGGCTCAGTGTTTTGGGGGCCTGTCAGAAATATGGAACGTAATTTTATCTGTACAAATGTCAACTTTGTTAGATTACTTTGTAAATTCCAGCTTACTATTGTTGGTGTGTTTCTGTTGATGCAAGTTTAATGTTTGGGAACATAGAAGAACATGCTATCTTGTCCAAAATGGCTTCCTTTTTACTTACAAAACTTTCAATTTAAATGTCATTTTTATTTGCATTAAATCACTGTTTCTAAGAAACGCAAATGTCGAAAATGTGCATGTTTTCTTGCTGTGTTTGAAACATTTACCACATTGAGCACATTTTTGTAGACCCATCTCAAGTCTATAGCACCTTAAACGTCTATAAATAATCTCTAATGGCAAGCGTCTTGTCCGAAATGGTAAAATTGCTTTCCGCACGTGAGAGGTGTCAACTGGAAAGTGCCATGAGACTTTCACTCTTCGCCTACGTGTTCCCAAAAACCTCCAGTTTTTGTTCCACCTACCCTCTCTCTTTACCATGAGATGATCTCAGACCCACAGCGGAAATTAGACAGGCCTCCATTAGAACATTAGAACAGAGAAAGTTTCAGCAATCTGACAGCCGCCCATCAAAACGCACATCACTCTCTGGATTTTGTCATAACGGTGATCTCAGCCACTTTAGGTAAGACTTGCTATGCAACTCTGCGTGCTTTGTGTTCAGTTTTGCATTAAGTTTTGCATGCTTTTACACATTTCTATTTTTTTTTATTGCTCTTTATAAGAATATTTTAACAATGGCAAAACAATATTTTTCTTTGCATCTTCATTTAATTTGGGTGGCACATTTATGCTGCAGCATTATTTCGTGCCAAATGTTTTTTTATTTTTTAAATTTAATTAATTAAAAATGCCAAACTAATTAATAATGAATTTAATTTAATTTAATTTAACATTACTTTAAAGCTGTACGTCTTAAACGTGATATTTTTTGAGTTTTTTTAACTACCAAGCAGGTTTGATCCCTCATGCCGTTGCTGGACTTTTTGAAATTATTTCGCGTGTGTGATTGTTCTGCACCAAGTTCTGAGATTTATTAAAGAAAGATGGGCAAAAGGTGAACTTTCATGTGATGCAGGCTTGAACATGACTTTGACTTGGACTGAATATGCTGGTTTGGGTGTGAGCTTAAACAAAAGGTTTCACATAAAAGTTTCAGGGGCAAATTGCAGGGTGGATTTATTGCCCTGAATGTATAATTGTTTAAATTAGGAGAAGAATTATGTTGAATGAAATGAAAATTGAAAGGAGACAAGGAAAAGCAAACATGTATCCACTCTTCAAATCTTGTTTGGGTAATAGAAAGTTTCCCATGGCTCCAGATTGTAGTTTCTAGCATGTGGACAATATAGTAAAAACATCATTCAAAATGACTCAAATTGGCATAATTCCAGTTAGTTAAAATTTTCTGGTAATTTATAATATAATAGAATATTTTCTGGTAATTTAGACCAGTTTTCACTTATTTTTTAATTCATTTTAAATTGCATACAACTGTATAATTTGTTTCTAAACGTTTTTATTTCCTACAGAAACACTATTAATATATCTTATTCAAATGTAAACATCATTGTCTTTACACAAGAAGTATAAAAAGGCCACACTAAATATAAAACATGCTATTCAGCTCAATCATTTACATTTATCTGAATAATAACGTCAGTGCAAATATTGTCAACAGATTTGTGTGAGCTTCATTTGTTTGTTTGTCATGTGTAAAAACACAAATATCTTGCTATCCTCTCTCTCAGTCGGATAAACTGTCATTCTAATACAGTAAGGCCGCTTTCAGTTGTAATGAATGTGACCAGGAAATAATCCCGCAGTCATTTGCATGAACTCCACCGGTCTCTGCCGTGAACTTTGAGAACACTGCGTAGTGTTCCTGCGGGTTGATATTTTAATAAACTACCACAGCCTCATGATTTGTTTCTTTACAAATTAATCAAGGATTGTTATTTATTAATTCTCAAACAAACAGCCCACAGATTACACTGGGTAACTTGAATGACAGTTATTTTGAGGTTTGCAAGGTGACTGGTTATAATCTTAGATGTGTTGTAATTTGTGGTCTGAAAGTCCCCTTTTATTGGCTCTGAATACTGTTAGCTTGATGTCTTTGAGGCTCTTTCCTAATATTAGGAGATCCTATTATAGACTGTTTTGCATTTCAGCACACTTTAAACATCCTGCATGAAAAATACTATATTTTTTGGGGTCTTCGAGACCTTGTGATTATGTGCATAATTTGTGGTAAACAGAGAGGTAAATTATATTACTCAATCAATCATAACTTTTGATTAGTTCAGAGGAACTTATTAAAAGATTAGAAAGGGAAAATAAGAGATGAGTTTTGAAATTCATGCAGATTTCTGTTTCATGCAAAAAAAAAATAAATTTTCAGTGCTATTAGACCCCAAACATAAAAACCTCTTATTAAATTAGTTATGAAATGCTGCCTTTGCTAATTACCATCATGTCAGACTCTTAGACAAATATTTTTTTAACCATGTTGTCTGACACCTGAGCTTTTCAGTGAAAGAGAAATAGCGTGTTTAGTTCCTCCTCAGATCCCAGTTGACTCATCACTAACGTAGAATCACAGAAATGTATCATTTACGACTTACAGAGAAAGCAATTTTAATGTAGTGAAAGCGTGGGGGAAGCGACTTTGTCAGAAAGCTGTCGATTTATGTCACTGTACGTATGTGCTGACAAATATCAGCTCTCTAGAGTTGAACCACATTTTAAAGGTTGGGATTTAAATGTAAAAGTTTAAGACTTTCTTGAAAGTTTCTATTTGGTGGAGCGACCAGGGAGCATCATGACAATATCAAGCTGAAATATTGAATGTCACTAGAGAAAAGTACATCATTTTACTGCTGACTTAAATAACGTGATTATATTAAAGTTTGCACTTTGCACTGTTCAAAAATATAGCTAGGTTTTTTTAGAAACGGGGGTTGTGTGTGTACGTAAGTGGGAGTGTGTGTATCTCTCGCCTCTGCTTGCTTGTGCAAAACGTTAAAGGAGCATCTCTGAGATGTTATCAGAAAGTGTGATACTGCATACAGATGTGGCTTTTAAACACAAGCTCAACATTTGTTAGCAGAGACACTTTTTCCAGTCGCTCCCTCTCGTGCTGCATTTGCTCTGCCTTTCACTCGACATTCTTCGCTTTTGTGATTAGAGTTTGTTTCGTGATTAGAGTTTGTTTGTGCCATTTTTGCCTGTTATTTCAGGTTTGTTCAGATTATTTTTTCAATGTTGAGAACATCCAACACATGCTTTTAGAGTTGATTTAAAGTTTAATAGTTAGCCAAAAATGAAACTTTGTCTTCATTTCAAACCCATATGGTGAATTTTTTTTAAAGAATCAATGCAACCACTTCGATCAAGCTCCAAAACTGCAGAAAAAGTGCCATGAGGGTGAGAAAATAAAGCTAAAATGTTCATTTTTGGGTGAACTACTCCGATCTCCTAGAGAGAAAACTTCTCAAAAGCAGAAGTGAACTTGATGTTCACTCAGTTGGAGGAGGTTGAACCCATCTATTGGCATAATTCTGGGTTTTGCTTTCATAACATCCCAAACAATTCCATCATATCCTTTTGGTCTTCCTCCGTCATGCCTCCTTCTCCCACCCTTGTTTCTCTATTAGCCGTTGTTTCTCAGCCGTGTGGTGACTGTGTATCCTGTTTTTGACAGCAGGAGCCCACGTGCTCCGTCCTGCGCCGGTGAAGTGTCCGGCGGGGTGGGGAGGGAGGCGCGGGGTCTCAGGATGTCCTGAGAGGTGAAGGTTTCATCTTCCTTTCCTGTCTGGGTCCTCACGTTGAGCAATGGAGCTCCGCTATCTGCCCCATCTGAATGTACTGCCAGATGGTACTACGGTGAAGAGGGAACGGTTGAGTTTCTGCCTTGTTTTAGATTGACTGATTTGTTCTAAGCTGAAAAAAATTGGCCTAGCAACAATTTTCACTCAGAAATTGCTAGTAAATTGAACAAATAATTAAAAAGAAGGGCAATATTAAACATGAAATTCTTAAGTAAGACTGAAACAAACTCCAACAATCTTGACAAACACTTTAAAAATAATTTTTACAGTGTATTTTTAAGTAGTTTGTGCAAAAATTAAGCTGCTTTCGTAATTTGGGCTACTCACCCTCATGTTTACCATAGTTTTGTGTGAGGAACAAAATAGTTCACTCAGAAATGAAAATGATCCCTACTACTAGGTGTATATGACTTTCTAATTTCAGCCGAATCTGAGTTACACCGTGTAACACGCGATAAAAGGTATCTTTCCCATGTTAATTCGCGACGGCGAACGCAACGTTTCTATTTTATACACTTTTTTTTATTTTTTGCGACGTCGCGGCTGGATCAACAACACAAAGTATGGCAATGACAATCTCAGGTAATGTGTATGTGCTTTATTTAATGTTAACAGCGTCTAATGTGAGTTTGAATATCATTTTGTGTGTCTTTTGTGCCGTACTGAAAGCAACAATGGACAAATCACCTCAGATCTTCAAAATAAAAGAAAAGAAACAAGAACGTTCAAACTGTCAACTCATTGTGAACAGACAAGTGTATTCTACGACAAAGATTGTTTGGAGTAATTAAGTATGTATTTTAATAATGTTAAAATGGTGTAATATTCATTAATTTTGATTATGTACTTATCCATTTCGTTGCGAATGCCGGTAACTTGCCGAGAGAGCCCGCCCACGCGCTCTTCTGATTGGCTGTGATTTTTGATTGACATTATCACGTCTGAAACGCATCACTTCTGGTGTGGACATACAAATTGTTTGTTGCTGGAATCTTATTGCGCCGCATCTGGTTAGGACGCGGTACTATATTAAATAATATCCTGGCTCTTCCCAGTTTTGTAGTGGCATTGAATAGTGTTCAAAAAGTGCATCCATCCATCATAAAAGTAATTAATATGACTCCAATGGGTTAATAAAGGCCTTCTGAAGCGAAGCGATGGGTTTTTGTACTTTACTCGACTCTCTCGTGAACGCGCGTTGCCGGAAATTCAGTTATTATAGTTTATAAAGTTTTAAATATGGATATTTTTCATACAAAAACCCATCGATATGCTTCAGAAGGCATTTATTAACCCACTGGAGTCATATGGAGTACTTTTATGATGGATGGATGCACTTTTTGGAGCTTCAAAAACTCGGGCACTGTTCAATGCAATTACAGAGCTGGGAAGAGCCAGGATACTATTTAATATATCTCCGATTGTGTTCGGCTGAAAAAAGAAAGTCATATACATGATGGCTAGGATGGCTTGAGGGTGAGTAAATTATGCGATAGTTTTTGGGTAAAGCTAGATCTGATAGTGAGGCAGAGATTTTTCAGTATGTTTCTCACACAATGAAAAAAATTGGTATATGATTTACTTTGAAACATTTTTCACTCAGAAATTGCCTGTAAAGTTCATAAATAATTCGGAAGACTCTGCAAGTAACGCAGTGAATTAACCATGAAGTTTTGAAGTAGAAAGACTGAAATAGTATTTTCTAGTAAAAACTACTCTAATAATGTTTGTTATACAAATCGAAAAGGTACACAAAGATTTCGAACATAGCACATACATCATAAGGACTACTTTTATGGACCTTGACAGCTTGAACATTGTGCAAAATATCTCCTTTTGCGGTCCACAATTTTAAAATGACATGAGGCTGAGTAGATTATGAATGAACTGTCCTTTTAGGATGTTGTTTTGGAGCAGTGGACTGTCCTAAATCATTCTGGTTGTGGTTTTTAAGTAGGTTTTAAACACTACAAGGTTATCCTCAGCACCCGCTGCTTCCCGACAGATCTTCACTTCGGCCTTGAGACTGAGACCTGCGGTTGCTTAGAATTACCTGTTGTGTTCCTCGTAGCACAAAACGGCCTGATCTGGTCGCCATGACAACCCCACAGATGCACCGTCTTTTCTCAAAAGACCCCTAACTCGTTTCAAAGGCCCATAGACATTCAAGGACGTGCCAGCAAGACCCAGAGCCTTCTGGAGCTGGTGATGTTATGATCCGTACCCTTGGATAACAACATCTAATGCGTCGCACACAAACCGCTGCACGGACACACACTCGTATGCTTATATAAAACAAAATGAAAATGGTCCATTTGAATCGAGATTGGACATAAAAGTGTGCCAGGCTTAGAAAACAGCACATTTTAATGTCTTTCGCCTTTGTCTTTCTTTGCCTGAAGGGGGTGGCGGAAGGTTTTTGTGCAGCTTTTTTCGCAAAGGGGGCCCTTCACTAACATCTTTTATTCCCTTTCTCTTGTTATATTTCTTTATTCCAAGTGTGTTTTGTACTCGGCCTCCTTTCATTGCCCCCTCCTCTTGTCTCTCAGATAAATGCCACACTAGCCTTTCACTTGGCGCCACAATAACCGGACTGTTTTAGGCCCAGAGAGGCACAATGAAAGAGGCTGCTTTTTAACCTGCGCTTCTCAAAAGCACAAGGAGGAAAAAACGGCGGCGACCCACTCTCCTTTCTTTCTCCTCTCCCTCTCCTTTGTGTTCAGAGCGTGGTCGTACCATCATCCCATTTATACGTCTTATTTAGAAGGTCTCAAAAGAACATGAGCCCAAAATTCTGATCTTTAGAGCTGCTTTTGTTGAAAGTCGACTGGAGAAAGTCGCAGACGATGTATGTCTGTGTTGATGTATTGTGCTGATTTATGGGAAATATACAGTATATGAGTGCTTCTTCAGCTTATGGCCACTTTTGTCTTGGTGGACTTTTGGAAAATAACATTTTAAAATGCACTCAAACTAGTTTTTTGTATCTATTAACAATGCCAGTGGATTTACATGCATCGCATGCAAAGTTATTTCTACTCTAGATTACATACAAATTTACTGATTCCAGATTACATGACAAAAATTTTAGCTAGTAACATAATCCATGTAATGTAATTTGACTACTTTTTGATTACTTTTAGATTACTTTTGATTTGAACAGGATAATCTTGTACCATATTGATATAAAAATACAAAGAGAAATTCCATTCTTTATCATCAACAACATGATGTTTGGTTTCCCAAACTGGGGTTTGTAAAGGAAGACCTTCTGAACATATATAAGCAGTAGGCTTTTTTAGAAAACAAAATTCAAAAATAGCAGTAGTGAGAATCAATGAATTATGAATAATTTACCGCCAATGTGAGAATAGCATGTAATCATGTAATCAATAAAAAGTAAATTTTAATTTACGTAATATATATATTTATAAAACGGTTAGTTCCTGTCCTTGATTCTGATTGGTCAATAGCTGTGTTTTATTCACGATAAAACACGGCTATGACCGCTTCACCCAACGGTTCTGTGTATCACTACACAACACCCTTAGCAACCACTCTTAGCAACGTAAACTGTATGTTCTCAATTGAAGCTTCCTGTATTATGTAGAAGAGTACTGTGAGAAAAAGATCAAATTAGCCAGTTTATTACCTGCATTCAGATTTAGCATTTTCCTTCAGGTCAGTCCTATGTTCATAATGAAAAATCTGTTTAAATGTCCGATGTATCATCTTGTCCTTTTAACATTTAAGGGGTTTTCCTGTGACTAACAGCCTAGTCAAAGCATTTGTCAGTTGCGTCTTGCTCCGTTTTCAAAACAATTCAGTCTCTTTGCAATGTAAAAGTCTTCGCTACTGACTGACACACTCATAAAGACAGTCTTTGCCGCCATCTAATGGCGTGAAAATGTAACTTCTGTTGCTGTTGGCGGTCAGGGACTATTTTTTTCCGGCGGAAGGAAGGCTTTTAGAAAAAGTTTACTTCATGAAAGTTGCATTGATACATATTTCTGGCTTTAATATTTGTATTGTGTGGTAACCGTTTTATAAAAGCAATAAGGTACTCGAGGCTAGTGCTGTATCGTGAATAAGTCACGGCTGAAGGGGTTGCAGGCACTCCACTTCGCGTTGTGTCTAACGACACCCTTCAGCTGTGACTTATTCACGATACAGCACAGCCTCTTGTACCTTATTGCTTACACACAGTACACACTTAAATAAATACATGTATGTGTGCATTTATATATACATAATAAATATACACAGTACACACACATATATTATGTAAACACAGACTTTTATTTTTGATGCGATTAAACGTGATTAATCATTTGACAGCACTAATTTATTCAAATATTACCCGAAAAACACATACGATTAATAATAATTATAATATAATATATAAATAATTATACTGGGACACTTTTTGGAGCTTCAAAAACTCGGGCACTGTTCAATGCAATTACAGAGCTGGGAAGAGCCAGGATACTATTTAATATATCTCCGATTGTGTTCGGCTGAAAAAAGAAAGTCATATACATGATGGCTAGGATGGCTTGAGGGTGAGTAAATTATGCGATAGTTTTTGGGTAAAGCTAGATCTGATAGTGAGGCAGAGATTTTTCAGTATGTTTCTCACACAATGAAAAAAATTGGTATATGATTTACTTTGAAACATTTTTCACTCAGAAATTGCCTGTAAAGTTCATAAATAATTCGGAAGACTCTGCAAGTAACGCAGTGAATTAACCATGAAGTTTTGAAGTAGAAAGACTGAAATAGTATTTTCTAGTAAAAACTACTCTAATAATGTTTGTTATACAAATCGAAAAGGTACACAAAGATTTCGAACATAGCACATACATCATAAGGACTACTTTTATGGACCTTGACAGCTTGAACATTGTGCAAAATATCTCCTTTTGCGGTCCACAATTTTAAAATGACATGAGGCTGAGTAGATTATGAATGAACTGTCCTTTTAGGATGTTGTTTTGGAGCAGTGGACTGTCCTAAATCATTCTGGTTGTGGTTTTTAAGTAGGTTTTAAACACTACAAGGTTATCCTCAGCACCCGCTGCTTCCCGACAGATCTTCACTTCGGCCTTGAGACTGAGACCTGCGGTTGCTTAGAATTACCTGTTGTGTTCCTCGTAGCACAAAACGGCCTGATCTGGTCGCCATGACAACCCCACAGATGCACCGTCTTTTCTCAAAAGACCCCTAACTCGTTTCAAAGGCCCATAGACATTCAAGGACGTGCCAGCAAGACCCAGAGCCTTCTGGAGCTGGTGATGTTATGATCCGTACCCTTGGATAACAACATCTAATGCGTCGCACACAAACCGCTGCACGGACACACACTCGTATGCTTATATAAAACAAAATGAAAATGGTCCATTTGAATCGAGATTGGACATAAAAGTGTGCCAGGCTTAGAAAACAGCACATTTTAATGTCTTTCGCCTTTGTCTTTCTTTGCCTGAAGGGGGTGGCGGAAGGTTTTTGTGCAGCTTTTTTCGCAAAGGGGGCCCTTCACTAACATCTTTTATTCCCTTTCTCTTGTTATATTTCTTTATTCCAAGTGTGTTTTGTACTCGGCCTCCTTTCATTGCCCCCTCCTCTTGTCTCTCAGATAAATGCCACACTAGCCTTTCACTTGGCGCCACAATAACCGGACTGTTTTAGGCCCAGAGAGGCACAATGAAAGAGGCTGCTTTTTAACCTGCGCTTCTCAAAAGCACAAGGAGGAAAAAACGGCGGCGACCCACTCTCCTTTCTTTCTCCTCTCCCTCTCCTTTGTGTTCAGAGCGTGGTCGTACCATCATCCCATTTATACGTCTTATTTAGAAGGTCTCAAAAGAACATGAGCCCAAAATTCTGATCTTTAGAGCTGCTTTTGTTGAAAGTCGACTGGAGAAAGTCGCAGACGATGTATGTCTGTGTTGATGTATTGTGCTGATTTATGGGAAATATACAGTATATGAGTGCTTCTTCAGCTTATGGCCACTTTTGTCTTGGTGGACTTTTGGAAAATAACATTTTAAAATGCACTCAAACTAGTTTTTTGTATCTATTAACAATGCCAGTGGATTTACATGCATCGCATGCAAAGTTATTTCTACTCTAGATTACATACAAATTTACTGATTCCAGATTACATGACAAAAATTTTAGCTAGTAACATAATCCATGTAATGTAATTTGACTACTTTTTGATTACTTTTAGATTACTTTTGATTTGAACAGGATAATCTTGTACCATATTGATATAAAAATACAAAGAGAAATTCCATTCTTTATCATCAACAACATGATGTTTGGTTTCCCAAACTGGGGTTTGTAAAGGAAGACCTTCTGAACATATATAAGCAGTAGGCTTTTTTAGAAAACAAAATTCAAAAATAGCAGTAGTGAGAATCAATGAATTATGAATAATTTACCGCCAATGTGAGAATAGCATGTAATCATGTAATCAATAAAAAGTAAATTTTAATTTACGTAATATATATATTTATAAAACGGTTAGTTCCTGTCCTTGATTCTGATTGGTCAATAGCTGTGTTTTATTCACGATAAAACACGGCTATGACCGCTTCACCCAACGGTTCTGTGTATCACTACACAACACCCTTAGCAACCACTCTTAGCAACGTAAACTGTATGTTCTCAATTGAAGCTTCCTGTATTATGTAGAAGAGTACTGTGAGAAAAAGATCAAATTAGCCAGTTTATTACCTGCATTCAGATTTAGCATTTTCCTTCAGGTCAGTCCTATGTTCATAATGAAAAATCTGTTTAAATGTCCGATGTATCATCTTGTCCTTTTAACATTTAAGGGGTTTTCCTGTGACTAACAGCCTAGTCAAAGCATTTGTCAGTTGCGTCTTGCTCCGTTTTCAAAACAATTCAGTCTCTTTGCAATGTAAAAGTCTTCGCTACTGACTGACACACTCATAAAGACAGTCTTTGCCGCCATCTAATGGCGTGAAAATGTAACTTCTGTTGCTGTTGGCGGTCAGGGACTATTTTTTTCCGGCGGAAGGAAGGCTTTTAGAAAAAGTTTACTTCATGAAAGTTGCATTGATACATATTTCTGGCTTTAATATTTGTATTGTGTGGTAACCGTTTTATAAAAGCAATAAGGTACTCGAGGCTAGTGCTGTATCGTGAATAAGTCACGGCTGAAGGGGTTGCAGGCACTCCACTTCGCGTTGTGTCTAACGACACCCTTCAGCTGTGACTTATTCACGATACAGCACAGCCTCTTGTACCTTATTGCTTACACACAGTACACACTTAAATAAATACATGTATGTGTGCATTTATATATACATAATAAATATACACAGTACACACACATATATTATGTAAACACAGACTTTTATTTTTGATGCGATTAAACGTGATTAATCATTTGACAGCACTAATTTATTCAAATATTACCCGAAAAACACATACGATTAATAATAATTATAATATAATATATAAATAATTATATACTATAATATACATACGATAAGTGTATAAAATTACAGCTTATTGGAAACTACGTCCAATGGTAATATTCTTTGAAGTGAATATTTTATTCACTTTTAAGTACACTAACTTTTGATAAAACTTCTTGGCTAGTTTTTAGTACATGTGTAATAATGAAAAATTGAAACAAATTTATTATAATCTGCTATTTGTTTTAAAATATATAATTATAAAAAATGTAGAAAATTATTTAAAAAATAAAAATAACCCTTTGAGGCTTAAACATTTCTGTAATTGAAGAATCACCAGTAATTGAAACACCTACTCCTAAACCTACTTTTTTTTTTTTTTTTTTTTTTTTTGCCTCCTAATTTCCAGAAAGATTTAAAGAAAGTTTAATAGCTTTAACAATATCATTATTCAAATCAAAATTGTTTACGGGTCACAACAATCTGGAGTCTGACAGTCTGATATCACAGTTTCCGGCTCCAAACACAAGCAATCAAAAGCAAACTACAAACAGTGCTGCTCCATTACTGCCATACAGTCATTCATCTTTTTTTAATTGTTAAAATATTGGTGTCTGGGACACTGTGAGTCTTTAAAAGCTTAGCTTAAAGGTGTGCTATAAATGAATAGTGCTTATGAATGGCTGTTGTGATAGTAGAGTAGAGGCTTGGACCAGGAAACAATGTATAGTAAGACAACAAGCGTATTACACATCTTTGGTTGTGAATCCGTGTCCTTGTGTTTCCTAAACTCCATGTGCAAACCCTGTTGATTTGCATTGTTTTTTCCCTTCCTGCATTCAAAACAACAAGACCGGTGAGTTTAGGCGGGGACTGTCGGGGACTGTCCCCTGTGCGGAAGAGGAAAGTCCATCAAAAAAGAGCTGTTATTGCACAAAACTCAGACCTTTAAAATTAATGAAAATACATTTGCATGTCTTTTATGTTAGAGACAGTAATGTATGTCTACTACCATGGTTGTTTTTGTTTTTTAGACACTTGTGCACGCTACTGTTTCATGTTATTTCTTGAAAAATGCAACCATTCGTATTACGTTTGTTTGTTTGTGAACTAAGTGGCACCATAAAATTTGCATTATAATATGTCCTTTGACGTAAATGCCAAATGAATGTTGTATTCAGTATAATTACTACGTGATTCGTTTTAAGGCGTTTCTTTTAGAGTTTGTAAATCTTGTTTATTAACTATTGTTACAGGCATTGCATAACACACCCTAAAAGTAATGGTGTGACTTTTTTTGTTGGTTTGTTAATGTTAAGAACAATTAATTGATATCATTGTTCTTCCAGAAAATGTTTTGCCTGTAACACAATGCATTTACTTTTTTGTTCGTTTTGTGTTCATCCAAATGAAAGTATTGTTTGATCAACAATTTTATTTCCCCGTATCTATATTTAGTCTTATAGACACATAAGTATACTAGTAGATATTTCTTTTTTTTTTCTATACAGAAGTAAATGTTATCAGCATTCAAATCAAAACAAAACAAAAACAAAATGTTCTTTCTATATTTGTCTGATTTTGTTTTTTGTCATGTTTATTCTTGGATACCCCTCTCCTATTTCACTTTTACAATGTTATCAAATCCCTATCTGTGTAAAGTACTCAGTGGAAAGTTATAACCGAGGCAAACGTCATGCAAATGCTACTGTTTGCCTTCGCTATAGGGCATAATTTCATGACCGCAGTTTTGCGCATCCGGCTTCGAGAGGCGCCAACTCTCCTCTCAATTCCTGGGAGGTCACTAGCCAGTTTTACTAAAGAGGTGTCCGCCGTCTTCCACACAACAACATGAGTTGCTTCTCCAGGCTTCCACATTGGCAAGTGAAACTGTTTCCAAGAGACGACCCGAAGACAGTGAAAACTAACCACATGCTCTTGAGGTTGGTAGACCGTCTGCGTAGGTCAAGGCTTTGTATCTTTGCTTAGAGTACAGTTACTGGCAGGTGGGTTTGGAAGCTCCTGTTGCTGGATTTCAACAGCTGATTGGACTTTGCATCGCATGCTGATGGGCTCAAAGCTTACAAACACTTCTGCTTTTAGCTGAAGACACAAAAGTGTTCACCTGTCTTGTCTTAGGGGAAACCTACCATCATCCAGTGCTGTCTGCTGCATTCTCACGTTGTGTCAAGTGCTCGTTTACAACAGGTGTTTGTAAAGTTAGAACGTGTATGACTAATTGGCAAGTGCAATGATTTAGGGTGTTTAAAAAGCCTTGTATTTCGAAAAAAGAGCCCTCAAAGTGATGCCACTACAGGTCTTCTGTTCCTTTAATGATCGCTTAGATGTCAGTAAAATAGCGCCTTTGCGCGCTCAGGCTTGATTTTGGCACTCCTGACAGTTTTATTTGTGCTTTTTGACAATGTTTAGAGGCTTGGCTTGTCACAATGCGGAAATTAACCACTTCAATACCATCGTAAGGGAAGGGAGAGTTAGAAACAACAAAGAAAACTCGTATTTGCATCAGAGGAGTGCGGGACAGAATGTGAGGCCGCAACACGTTATGACTTGCAAGGCAACTTAAGCTTTTGTCTTGCGCACCCCTGACCGTGGGAAGGATTTCATTTCAGAGGTGTTTTAGCTCAAAAGCAAAGAACCTGGAGGCTGATATAATCTTAGACCACAAAGGTCTGTCAGAGCTCTTTGGAAATGTGACTTATGGCTCCACATCCGAAGAACAGGTAAGAACAAACTAGAGGCGACTTCTCTTGTAAGACTGACTGGCAGTTACCATCAATCATACTATAGAGTCTTTCTGGCTTGCTTTGCATGTGCTGACATAAGTGCTTGTCATTATATTTCTTATCTCAATTACCAAGTTATGACACATTCACGTTTTACCAAGATTAAAAGCGATTAAGAACAATGCTGTCAGTACTGACCTTTTTTTTAAACTAATGAAATATTTATGAAAGCCTGTTTTTGAGTGAAAAATTAAAATGTAAAAATAATAATCAAATAAAGTTACAATTATGAGATATAACATTGCAGTTATGAGTGAGGAAAAACATATTTTTATTCTGGGTCACATTTTGGTTTAGGGTCCAATTCTCACTATCAACTAACTATTAAGTGACTTTTGCCTCAATAAACTCCTAATTACTGCTTATTAATAGTTAGCAGGGTAGGATTAAGGGATGTAGAATATAGTCACACAGAATAAGGCATTAATATGTGCTTTATAAGTAGGAATAAACATCCCAGTAATATGCATGCTAATAAACAACTAGATAAAAGTGAGAATTGGACCCTCAACTAAGTGGTACTACGATTTGCATTCAGTTACGTATTGACATTACAAAAAGATCACTATGCTACATATAAAATGCGCAGCAAGGATATCATGTCATTTTGCGTAAAATCTCAGCTTTGCTGGTTAACGAAATCCAACTGTTGTTTTTTTACGATGCAACATTCTTCAACACTTGTGCGTGACGGGCATGGAGAAGCTTCGCTTTAGCATTAATCTTCACGAGTCCGTTTAGAGCTTGAGGCTGTGCCATTTTTTGACAGTCAAATCCCTCCAAGCAAATAGCCGGAATAACTCTAGAACTACAAGTGCACTTGGAAGGAGCTGACAAATTCACACTTCCTGCACCTGGTTTGTGGATCAGCGCTCCTCAACTGGAGGAACAGGAATAATTTTAGCCTCGTCACAATAGGAACTTTATAGTGTAGACTTCTTGCAAGTGTTTATTTATAATGCACCAATGGTGGCGGGTTATTTTACAAGGATCTTTCTTGAGTGCACTTGGTTCCCAGGGAAAGGAGGGGGTCTTGTCCTTGGTATCTAAATCTGATTTGGGAAGACCGTATCAAGTTTGTGGTTCATGCTGACAGTGATTCGCAGCAAGAGATCGACCTGAACTGACTACTATCCAAACCTTTAGTTTGTGGCACCTCCTCACAATCAAATCCAATTCCTGTACTTTTACACACACAAACTTTTGTTTGCTTTGGGGTCAGGCAAATACACGAACAGAAAACTACGCCCTTCTGCCCAAACCTACCAAGGCTTGGCCAATTTCCTCTATGGTACATTGGCAAATCACTACTTGAAAAGAACAGATTGGTCCATTGAATTATTTTCTTCCAACAATTCAACTAAGTTGCTCAGCTTAACAGAAAACATTGGAGCTAAGCACTCAACCTTCCTCTTGTGCCTTAATGTAAACGTACAAGCTGCTTTTGTGTTTTTAGAGTGGATGAAAAAATACAGGAGGAACTGGAATCGGCCCACTTTTTTTTTTTTTCTCTGCCACGGACCATCGGCACATTCCGTTTGTATTGTTACCCTGCTGTGTTTCCTGCAGCCTATTGCTTTTGTCCATGTCATGCCCATTGTTTAAACTTCCTTTGTTCTTTCTCTGTAACAATGGGCATTATATATATATACAGAGAGCTAGAGAGTGAAAAAGAAAGGGAGAGATGCATTTTCCCTTGTGTTTGTTTTCCTTGGGTTGTCTTGTGTTTCTTTTGTCGTGCAGAGCGAGGGAGGAGGTGGAGGAGAGGTGTTTATAGACCTCGGCTAATTTTGAAATTGCCTTCTCTTTCTTTCTTTCCTTCACTCTCTCCGTCTTGTCCTTCAGTGCAGAAGGGTTTGGTGTGCTACTTGAGATGGCCAGATACTTGACTAGAGTCTGGCATCTGTTTTCTGACAGTATGTTGACAGATTTGAACAACTCGGACGTGCGCACACACAACACAAACTCACACAAATATCCTCTCCCGACACCGAGCGGCTCCTGAGCCCTGGAGACCCCGAATAAGTGGCTTCGGTGAAAGAGTTTGAATGGGGCGGCCTGTGTCTGGGCTCCACAAAAACCCTTCTGTTCCTTATGCAAAGCAGTCAGCTGTTTTTTTTCCCCCTGTGGTCTCTCTGTTCTTCCCAGACAGTAGCCGTACAAAACCGGAATACCCTTGTTAGTAATGCAGTCTGACATGGTTTCTTGCTGAAATGTGAATTCAACATGAAATTGTTTTATGCACTGCATTTTACTTCTGTAATGTGATGTATTTCTGGGTGAAACCGAATATTTAGTAGGGAAACATGTAGAGCGGGACTAGATTTTATCTATCAGGAGTTGATCGGATACTCAAGTCTCTCTATATGACAGTTGGATGGGAGGGGTTGAAAAATAAAGGGCTTGAGGGCATCAGCTGAAAAGCAAAGTCGTTTCAAGTTGTTTCCTTTTGAATAACATGCTCTGATGAATTTTATTTTTAGTTAATTTTTAATTTTTTGGTTTTGCAGAATGTGTGAGCCCAGTCCACCTGCTCTGCATCCCCATGCCAAGAGCAATGTGACCATGGTGGGTGTTGGTATCAAGCTTGAAGACGACGAATTGGGAGGTAGAGTTGTCAACCGGGAATCCTCTCCGGTCTGCGATTGGTCCGTTCGGCTGCCCTCGGACAGAGACGACTCTGAGAAGTCAGCGTCACATAACATTCACTCCTCCTTGGTATGACCTGGAGTTTTATGATATGTTTATGAATTTTAGTCTTGTTTTTTACATTAAAGTTATTTGATATCAAGTCGGCTTTGACTTTTTCCCCATGCATGTTTTTTATAAACATGCATGGTTTCTGTAGTGCGGGTTTGTTTAACTTCATCTTTCCTGTGTTCTTCAGGAGAGTTCTCCCAGTAAAGAACCGCTACGATCACACACACCTGCCAGTCAAGATGGAGGCAGCCGAGCCCACGAGAAGACTGACAGCAAACCTAACGTCAGTGAGGGTAAGGCCAACGGTTCCTTTACAAAAAACATAAAGTCTTCGTTGAGGGCTAATTAGCCTATTCGCACTCAGTCCATGGTGTTCCTGTTGTTTTAGAGCAAAAGAGGATTTTGAAAGACGTTTTGGGCTTTAATTTTGATGAAGTGGTTTGTCCATTTAGTAGCCGGTCGCTTTTAAAGGGTTAGTTCACCCAAAAATGAAAATTCTGTCATTACTCACCTTCATGTCGTTCCACACCTGTAAGACCTTCGTTCATCTTCGGAACACAAATTAAGATATTTTTGATTAACACTTTCAGATGCCCAAAAAGCTACTAAAGATGTATTTAAAACAGTTCATGTGTCTACAGTGGTTTAACCTTAATGTTATGAAGCGACGAGAATACTTTTTGTGCACCAAAAAAACAAAATAACGACATTATTCAACAATATCTAGTGATGGGGGATTTCATAACATTAAAGTCGAACCACTGTAGTCACATGAACTGTTTTAAATACGTCTTTAGTAGCTTTCTGGGCATCTGAAAGCGTTAATTGTTTTGTTGTCAATGGAGGCCTCACTAAGCTATCGGATTTGATCAAAAATATCTTAATTTGTGTTACAAAGATGAATGAAGGTCTTACGGTTGTGGAATGACATGAGGATGAGTAATTAATGACAGAATTTTCATTTAATGCAGTTTACACTGAGATGATCCAAATTCCTCTTTTGTTTCAAGCTCAATGAAGCATGTCAGTGATTTCATTTGTATGATACATTTCAAAGCATGCTCCTTGGTTATTAAAGAGTCCTCAAGTGTTTTCTCAAATAGCTTTCCTTTTGTATTCACCCATTCCCTGGTATTGTTTAATTTTCTATTTTTCTTTTGTTATAACTGGGGTTTTAAGCTCTAGTTTTTTTAGTACAGCATTTCTCTCATCTACATGAAAAAATATTATCTTCTCTATTGTGTCACGCTTTGTTTCCATAACTATGCTTCATTATTTTAAGTACATATGTATCTTGTATATTTTAGACTATAATCAAATGTAATGTATTTTTTTTATAAAAAATATTTAAATGTATATTTTTTGCATCATTTATCCAGGAGTTCATTTTAAATAATTAAAAGTTTTTCTTTTAATTGTTTTTGATATAATATTTTTAGTGATGCCCACAATTGAAAAGCTTCTGAATACGGACTGGAAAGAAAAGTTCCTTGGGAAGGGTCTTCAGGGCAGCGTCAACCTAAAAGGTGATTTTTTTTTTTTTTTTTTTTTTTTTTTTATGCATACACATTACATACACTTTGTCTTGCAAATCATTATGTGGAGCAACCATGTAGTGTTGTCTGTGTGTGTATGTGTGTTTCCATTGTGAATGGTTCATCTCATATTTGTTTTTCACTGACACCTTCTGTCTGACCACCAGCATGTGCGTATGTGTTTACAGGAACCCCAGAGAGTCTGGCAGAGAAGGAGCTTCAGTTGTTGTTGATGATAAACCAGCTCTCTGGTTTGCGAGAGCAGCTGCTAGGAGCTCATTCTGAGCAGAGGAATATGGCTGCTCTACTGCTGGAGAAACAGCAGCAACAGATGGAATTGGCAAGACAGCAGCAAGAACAGGTGTGGAGACACTTTTAGCTGAACAAGTGACAAGGGAAAAGATGGAGCATTGGAAGAGGAACTGCAAAAAAGCAGTGTTATTTGAAGTGAATTAGTTTGATTTCTAAATGCTGATTCTCTGTTTTAGATTGCCAAACAACAGCAGCAGCTGATACAGCAGCAACATAAAATCAATTTACTGCAGCAGCAAATTCAGGTGAGGATGATGATTCAAAACCTTGTAGTTTACTTCACTGTATGAACTACTAGAAACTGGGTAGCATCTTATGATCTTAAAGGAATACTTCACCTAAAAATGCAAAATCTAATCTAATATCTCCTTTTTGTGTTTTAAAGTCAGCATAAAATGGAAGTTGTGATAGCCTTTTCTTCCTTATTGTGACGTATATACTAGTGTAACAGCTTCTGGAATGAGAAAAAAATGTAGGGCGGGACTGGATTGCGTCCTCGGGAATTGATTGGATCGTAGGAAGTTGGGGCGTTGCTTACTAAATGGAGGCAGATCTGAATGCCAGATTGCAGTCAGTTGTGGAGGATATTTAGTCCCATCCTCCACCGAGACACACGTCATGAAGAAAACAGACATCGTTTTGAGGGGGAGGGCAGGTTAACGTATTTGATTAAAGAGTACGTGTACACAAAATATAATGATGTGCATAAATCACTTATAATAAACACTATAACGTTCTGTACAAACATTATTTCATGGTGACTTTAAGGAAAAAATAAATTGATATAAGGTCAGTGAGTAAATAAAACTTACATTTTTGGGTGAATTGTTCCATTGAGATTATTTGGACAGAGTGGAAATACAATTTAGGGTGACTTACGGTGTTCTCTGTGACCTTTGACCCAGCAGGTAAACATGCCGTATGTTATGATCCCTGCCTTTCACCACAACGCCCAACCGTTGCCAGTCACCTCTGAGGCCCAGATGGGTTTACCTCTGCAGCCCATTCCCTGCAAACCAGGTAAGGCCACACCAAACCCTCAAGAAAACTCCCTCAACTAACCCTCCCTTTGGCCAATGGAGTGAATTGTTCACACATCCTGATATAGGCCTACCTATTGGCATATTGAGCAACTGTTAGCTTTTACAATAAGAGTTTGTTAGGATACAGGATTCAGCCATCTGTTATCTTCAGATGGATCAAATAGCATCTGTCCAAAATCTTTAAATAATTGACTTCAAATATTATCCTTTGTTGGTTATTTGAAAAACTTGTTTGCTCTTGCACCTTTCAGCGCAAGCTTATCAGCTGTGGTTTGTAGTTTTAGTTAATATGTAGCATGGGGCAAAGCTGAACTGAAAGAGTTAATATGCTATTCTATGCTAAAGGAAATAAAAAAACCTGCTATTCTAGAAACATATCAACTGCAAAATAACTTTCTTTCCTTAATGCATGTTCGTCTGAAGGTCTGTTCTGTAATATAAGTAGTTATAGCATGAATTGATGGTTTTGATCATGTCTTTGGTCTCCTTCTTCTTCATAAGAACTTCATAAAGAAAGACTAATTGAAAGGTCTGCCCGAGTGATTTCCTTGCACATATACTGAAGAGCGGCTCAGGGCTGTCCATTGAATTATAGTGCCTATTGAAAACGTACAATCCAGACCGCGTTCTTTACATTGACATCTGTAATCTATGGCACTGTGCCCTTGCTCGGCTAAAAGACTCTTGATGCCTGTATGCATGTACTCCATTCACTTAGAAGATGAAGGGTAGAAGGAAAGAACAGGGAACAATAGAACAAGTGGATGAGCTAGTCGGCTAGCAGCCGGCATTGTAAAAAACCTGGAATAGAGGGCCAAGGACTCAAGCAAATATGAGCTCAAAGAGTTTATCCAGCTGGTAATTAGAGATGTTCTTAGGCAATACACACTTAGCAGTTTTCAAAGCTATATGTCTTAGAAGTCATTAAGGATACAGACCGTTTGGACTGATAGTAGCTTGGAAAGATTTTGATTTGCTTTTAACCTGTGAAATAGAAACATTGACCTGAGAACCTGATAGTTGGCCAAGTCCCGTTGGGCTTGGGTCTAGTAGAAGATCTCTTGAATACTCACTGACCATTTATGTTTGTAAATCCTTAAGTTTCAGTCTTTTAAATGTACTTGTTTGTTTGTTTTTAGTGGATTATCCCATGCAGTTGCTGCCCAATCCACACTCCACCCCGGTCAAAAGATCCAGTGGTACAGTCTTTCGCCAGGTACACTATCTAGCACTGATCTGCAGGTCATCTCAGATGTTTCACTTTGTTGTATTTATTAATGATGAATCTCAAAATGACTTTGTACTCAAGGACACCAGTCAACCTCTCAACCTCACGGCTAAACCCAAGACCCCAAGTCCCCAGGCACTGGAACTGGCCCACTTGCAGACAGGGTACCGACCCAGAGATCTGCCCCACAGCCCTCCTCGATCTGCCCTCAGCCTGAGTATGTGACACTACACCACACCGACACACCCAGTCTCCAACATAACAGTTTGCTTGAGAAGTTGAAGCAGTGATTTGACATGTTGTTACAATTGATCTTGCAACTACCTCTCAAACCGCAGCGCTGTTTAGTAGATCTAGACTTTCTTTCTTTTACAGTTACACAACAAGTTTTACAATGTAATGCTTGGTATTTATGTTGTGCTGTCAGAAAATATCTCTACCTCTTTAAGAGTCAGACATGTCCACTGTGGTTTTTCTTCTGTACTCTCATGGCATTGTTTAAAGAGGGAAGTCCTTGAGGTTCACATTCAGTAAAAATGACACTCTGCACCCTGTTAGAAAGGACCCATCTTAGGGTTCCCACTGCCAACACGCCTCTATCCCGAGTATTAACAGCAGTTGTCAGCAGTTCAGAAAACCTGTTCCCCCTTCGAACCAGTCCCTGAGAATGTGTCAGCACCTCAGACGTGACTGTTTGTCTTAAGCCTTTGGACTCAAGACTGGGGTCTTGTCCTGGATCGGATCATATACTTGAGATCGAGCCAAGAGCTTTATTTGTGCATCACAAGACGGAGAGGGATAAATGTATCTCTCTTGACCTTGTCTAAAGTTTCCTTTCTCTCTCGCCCTTTCACTCTTCAGGCTTCTTGGGAGAGGGTGATGTTGTGACACAAGCCATTCATGATGCCCAGCAGCTGTTGCGTGGAGGACAAGGCCCGACGGGCAGAGAGAGGGACCGTGAGAGGGACAACAACACAAGGCTGGTAAGTCAACGTCTTAGCACACACACAAACACGTGCTCACATGCTCTACACCCCAGTTCTCCAAGGTTCCTCGGCGGCACCTGGGGCCCGCTGTTTGTCACCATTGGTCATGCTTCAAGGCTGAAGCATCGGGGCAAGTATCCATTAATGGCCCGCACTTGAAACGGCCCTTTTTCAGAACACCCACTGTGTTACAGGAGAAGAGGGGCGGTCAGGGTCAGCGATGGATATTAGTTTACAGAAGTTCATGATATAGGTTAAACAAGGGGTACATTCCCCTTTCAGCCAAGAACAGCTGCTATTAGAGTCCTCCCGCAACTTGTATGTTCACTTGTTTGTGCTCGTGGCAATTGTGGAATAGCCTCAAGTCTCCGTAGACACCTGTTTTGGCAACCACTTTGTTGCTCCTTTTGAGTTCAGTTTAACCGCAGGGAGATATGACAGTGATTTCGCCTTTGTTGTCAACTGGGTTTTGAAGCATTCCACTTAAACCTGTTTTTACAGCTTGACACTTGTAGAACTGTCTTGGATGCTCCAGGTAGACATCGACAACAATGCCAAGCCATTCGAAAGGGAGAAGAATATAACTCATTTATGTTTGAAATTCAAAAGTATATCTGTCAACAACAAATGTCCCGGGGCCCTTTTGTGTTTCTCGGCATAGGTGGGGCTGAGATGCTTTTGTAATGTTGACCAGCTTCTGTAGCAACAATGCTATCATAATAAACCAATTGCTGTACCAGCTGGATGCAATGATCAATGATTAATGTTTTTATATATATCTTACATAAGCTGTCTTTTCATCTTGATTGATTATAAGGAGGTGTCTCGAGACCGTATGGATGACGGACAGTCCCTGAGAACGAATGAGGACCACCTCAGCAGTGACTCTGAGGGTACGTATGGGTCACGATGGTCAACTACAATTTTCTTTTTTTTTTAGTTTTTTTTTTTTTTATATTAGGTGTCTGTAACTACTATGTACTTACACCAAAAAAATAAGTACAATGTAAATAAAGTAAAACGTTGTTTTGCAAAACACTTGTTCTGCTACTAAGGTGGGATACGGGTGAGGTTAGGGTCAGGATTAGTGATGTGAGTAGGATAAAGGGTGGGTTAAAGGGAAGATAAAGGTTAACAGTGTAATTATTGATAAAAATTAATCACAGATGTTAGTACATTACAATGTAATAACTTGTATGTACATAATAAGTACATTGTATCAAATGATTAATTTAAATGTTAGTACATAGTAGTTAAAGCCACCTAATATAAAGTGGGAACTTTTTTCCTTTATTTTTTTCAGTGTTACATTAATTAGCATGCTGCCTGCATGTTTTACTTTAGCTGTTGGGTAGTTCGCATGGGACGGTGTCTTTAAATTAATTTCCTTTACTGATACAGCCATACACATTCAAATTGATGTTGTGCTGCATCTTGCGCTGTTTCTTAAAGTGATACCGTGTAAATTTAAAAATAGATCCCTGCATTGTTTTCCATTCTGTTACAAACAATTTAGGTCTTTTAAAAACGCCCCTTAAGAAACATTTCCATTTTGGGAACATCTCATGCCAGTCTAATTGTACATGGCTACCAGGTAAGACAGGTTAGTTGACTAGTCATTCAGGAAACCTTCAGAATAGCTGATTTTGAGATATGTAGTTTTGCATGTCACTAGTACGTGTGCAAATTTTTTAATCAAGGAATTTCAGTTGATTTTCTGATCAAATAAGCAATTGCCTTACAAATGCATCTGAATTTATGACCATTTCTAATACAATATAAACCTCTTTGGCATGCAGTAAACACAGATGCCACCTGCCTGTGCAATTGCATTTGGCTGCAGGGTGTGTAGTCAAACAAAAGGAAGTTTTGTGTGTCTAGACTGATTGTTTTGTTTTTAATCTTGTTGTTCACAGCAGGACAGATGGCAATCTCTGGTGTGGGAAGCTATGGTGAATCCCGGACTCCCTCCTCTGGCCACATCAAACGTCCCATGAACGCCTTCATGGTGTGGGCTAAAGACGAAAGACGACGTATCCTGCAGGCGTTCCCTGACATGCACAACTCCAGTATCAGCAAGATCCTTGGTAAACCTTCGATTTGACAAGACATTTTGAATTTTGTTTTAGTGATTGATACTAATCTTTAGATCATTTACTGGTAATATTATCGGATTATTCTTATATTTAAAAATTCTCCTGTTACATGCACATAAATGACTGATACAAGAAAACAAGTAACTCTAATATGCAAATTTTAATTGTTGTACTTGGTCTTTCGCTCTTCCCAATCGTCAGTTCGTGTTATATTCATGTCTTTATTTGTTAATCATAATATAAGCACAGCTAGCTTTGTCCATCAAAGTGTTATTTGTCGTCTTGTCAAAGAAAAATTTTGAATATTTTTCACCATAGTCATCAATGAAATGAATGCTCAAGTGACTGTAATGTCTCTAATCCTTCCTCTTTGTGGATTCTGAAGCACCTGTTCTGACAACATTGTCCTCATTGTTATATTATTACTTCATCTCTTTTAACCCCTCTATCTTTCTCTTGAGATCAGTTGTTTATTGTTGGGTTGGGCTGAGGGGTTATGGGAATGGTGGATTTTTTATGCTCACAGCTAATCCTACAGTCAGCGGTTTAAGTGTTGCTCTGTAAAACACATCTATATTTTTGAACTTGTAACTTGCTGTTGCCCTCTGGAATGGAGTGGAGGACAGAAGGTCTTAGGGGGATGAAAAAGGGGTCACACAAGGGCACATACAGCCACCTGGCTCCTGGGGTGACAGGAAAACAACACCCAGAACTTCAGCCCCCTCATCCCTTGCTGCACCTCTGCCTTCCTCAGTTCTTTCCTTTCACAAAACACTTGCATTCCATTCCATTGTGGTGCTATTGACACCCTCCTGATTCAAGCTTTTTTGGCCTGCAGCTCTTTCTGGTACACACCTAAGTTTCTGTCAGCTTCCTACCTTTTTAGCCCGCAGCACAATTTAAGTGTAGGCAGCGTTGCACGCATACAGTCAGTAAACCGAATTCTTACAAAGTCAAACATTCCCAACATGCGGCAAATTAGGTCAGTGAATTCTTCAGGTTGCTGATTGTTTTTTTTTTCCCTTTGCACTCCTTTGTACTTTCACTCTGAATTATCTCTCTTCCTGGTCGTTGTGGAATTTAAACTCTCACAGACTCTTGGAATCTCAAAAATACCACTGAAAAACCTGCTCCAAACACACTGTGTCTAAAAGTACAGTATGTTGACATTTCCTTCTAATAAACTGGTTTGACTATTCTAGCTTAATTCATTACTAACAGGTGCATAAATTCAATTAAACAGGCATGCAATCGCCTTAGGACTAACCCCTCAGGTCCTGCTCACCCCGCACTGTACCGGCCCTGAACCTGGGTCGCCAGTGTGGGAGGCGGGCCCGCTAACAAGGACGCTAAAGACCGCAGTCTCTAGCATCAGTCACTAGTGCGCCTCTTGAGATCAGGGGAGTGAGGTTTACCTGCCCAGCTCTCACTAGCTGGCCACCGTTAAACTCACCCCCCTAAACCTCACTCCCATCTGGGTCACGGCACCAATGTAACCCCTCAGGTCCAAGCATGCCACACGAGTCCTGAAAAGTGAAGCCAAAGCGTCTCGATCGCCCTCAGGTGGCTGGAAGCAGTATAGGTCACAAACCTCGCCCTCTCCATGAAATGTAATGAGACATGAGACAAACTAAACATTCAAATTGGACATTGATATCGCGGCTCCACTTCGTGCTCACTACTACGCAGACTCTGGCTCCAAGTTCACAATGCGCAGACTCGAGACTCGAGCTTCATTTACTACAATGAAAGAGAGTGAAGGTGCGTCGTCCATGTTTTTTTAGTCTATGCTCATGTCCTATTCGCCTCTCTCTGTACGGGCCTTGAACCCGTGTCGCTGGCATTGAAGGCAGGCGCTTTAACAAGGACGCTAAAGACAGCAGTCTCTAGTGTGCCTCTTGAGATCAAGGGAGTGAGATTTACCTGCACAGCTCTCACTAGCTGGCCACCGTCACACTCACCCCCCTAAACTTTACTCCCAACCGGGTCACGGCACCAGCGTAACCCCTCAGGTCCTACTTGCGAAGCTCTGTGCGGGCCTCAAACCCAGAGGCCCGTCGTGGGAGGCGGGCATGCTAATAAGGACGCTAAATTCTGCGGTCTCTAGCGTCAGTCGCTAGTGTGCCTCTTGAGATCAGGAGAGTGAGGTTTACTTGCATAGCTCTCACTAGCTGGCCACCGTCACACTCACCCCCCTAAACTTCACTCCCATCCGGGTCACGGCACCAGCGTAACCCCTCAGGTCCTACTTGTGATGCTATGTGCGGGCCTCAAACCCGGAGGCCCGTCGTGGGAGGCGGGTATGCTAATAAGGATGCTAAATTCGGCAGTCTCTAGCGTCAGTCGCTAGTATGCCTCTTGAGATCAGGAGAGTGAGGTTTACTTGCATAGCTCTCACTAGTTGGCCTCCGTTACATAGGCAAAATTTTTGAGTGGCATAGAGTGTTTCTGTTTGGGAGGACAAGCTCCCATGATTTTGACATTTAATGTTCAACAAGCACGTTCCGGTGTCCACATACATTTGGCATCTACATGTTGTTTTCCATATGTTATATAATACCTTACCCTGTCATGCCTTTTTGTTGCCCCTTCAGGTTCCCGTTGGAAGTCCATGTCCAATCAGGAGAAGCAGCCGTACTACGAAGAGCAGGCCAGATTGAGTCGGCAGCACCTGGAACGTTACCCAGACTACAAATACAAACCCCGACCAAAGCGCACCTGTATTGTAGAGGGAAGACGACTGCGGGTGGGAGAGTACAAAGCCATGATGAAGAGCCGACGACAGGAGCAACGAGTAACGTACCCTCCGAGGTGATGCCCGCAGATGTACTCAACATGTTCTCATTTTTCAGAGATGCATTCAGTTGTAGAATGTATTCATCAGTCTTGTGAATAACCTAATGATGGTTCCCGATTCGCCCCCTTACAATCAACATATATTCCCACAGCCAATCAGAGCAGCAGCTACCGTACCCCCCCAGTGAAGGACAGTACCCAACCACGCCTGTGTCCATGGCCTTGCCCTTGCACCCTGCCCTTCTGGAGCACTACCTCCCCCGGCTGGAACCCCCACAGGGCCGAAGTGACGAGACGCGGGAGGCTACACGGCCCAGACAGCCCTACAGCGAAGGCGAGGAGAGTGACACGGGCGAACGCAGTGAGGGAGAGCTGGTTGTCCTCACTGACTGAGATGGAACAAGGAAAGGATGGGAGGACAGAGAGGGTGGAAAATGCAAACGAGGGGGAATGAGATGGAGAAAAGAATCCCTACAAACGTTATGGTGTCCAAAATTGGTTTAGATCAGTGTTTTCCAGTCCAGTTGTGAGGATGTCCTTGCAAACTGGTTTCAAACCTGCCAGATCGGTCGCATGGTCCTCTAGGGTTGGTTAGGAAGGCAGCAGACATGATGACAAGTAGTTAAACAAAGGATAGATATTAATTTTTCAAAATTTTCCAGTGGTGTAAGCCAGACATCCAGGATAGGTCTTACTGACCATAGCCTGAACTTTTTCAGTCTACAATATTCGCTGTTAGACTGCAGATCTTGAGTTGTTTGAAAGCACTGTGGAGCTGGTGTGCAAAAAATTGTCTACTGCACATATTAAGTAAATGTTATCTGCAAAGTGCATAAGAAAATGCAAAAGAATCGGCTCTTCTAGAAGGGGTATAGATAAGTATATTCATGGTTGAGTTGTTTGAAAAAGTTCCACGTTATATAGTGTCAAATGATAGAATGCATAAGAAGGAATGGTTCACCCAAAAAAGAAAATGAGATTAGAGTAAACAATGACAAAAAAATTAAATTTTTGGATGAACGGTTTCTTTAAATAGCCAATGGATGGAAAGCTCAGAATCATTAGCCATAGAAAAAAAATACTAAAGCCTTTGTGCTTTATAATGATTCTTGATGTCACCAGGGTTTTCCTGCAAAAGTTCCTGTTAAGACTGTGCCAAGGTACTTTCCAGAGCTCAAGGGCTGAGCAAAAAAAGAAAGAAAGAAAACAAGTGGACTTGGAAAAAGGAAGGAACATTCCTGAACTCCTTGTCCAGTTTATCATATCTAGTTATCAGATAATGACGAGTATAGGCTGTTCTGTTACAGAGATTTAAGTAGCCTGCCCCTTTAAGACTCTGAGGGCAGTGAAGGACTGCAGACTTTCTTCAGGTTGGTGGCGTCCTCTGCTGTTTGAATCTGGGTACTGCACTTAAAATATTCCCCTAGGTCAAAATCATTTTTTTATTTAGTGCAGAATAATCACTTGAAATGCACTTTTTCCATCTAATATATTTTTCATACCCTCATGACTCCTATTAGAACAATTTTTTTTTTTTTCAGAGTAGAATTTTGCACTTGTGTGTATATATATGCAAATAATTTCTACTATTCATTTTGTGAAAGGAGATGTGAATAATACCCCTCAAATTACTCCCATTTTTTAAATTTTGGTTTACTTTTCTATTTTAGTGTGTGTATATATAGAGTGAGTTTGTGCTGAAGAAAATAATTGAGTTACCATTCCAGCAGTTCTCTTGACTAGGTCCATATTATTGGGCTGCTAGTCAATTTACAGTTGAGCTGAAATGTAAACATTTTGTGAAAGAAAAAAAACCTTTATATTTTAAAGAGGAGATTTTAGACAGGATTTGCCGCTGAATGGATTGCTATGCTAAACCTTATATGTTAAAGAAAATGATGAAATGATGTATAAAACTGGACACAGAAATACAGTTTGTATTTTATCTGTAGAGGGAACTGGGGGGAAAAGTTGCAATCCAGACACGTTGCAAAACCAGCTGATGTAAAATATAGATATAGACTTTATTTTGTTTATAAAAGTGTATAATTTAAAGGTGTACATGTTTTTTTTTTTCTGTATGTTGCATTTTTCCAAGCAAGTTTTGTGGTTTGTTTTTGAAGCATAAATAAAAATGTTATGTTTACTTTTTTGGTTTTTGTTGATTTATTTATTTATTTATATATATTGTGATATGTCTCAGTAGGATTATGCAGTCAGTAAGTAATTTGTGTTAACAATTAATCTGTCACAAACATATATCTAAGTAAGGCATAATATACAGTTAGATAGACATTATCACAAATATTATCCGGTCATCATTCAAAGGCACAATATGTAGTTTTTCGCCACTAGAGGTAGTTTATTACAAAAAAAAAAGGCGTAGCTTGATGACGCCTTGATTTCACAGAATCATGAGAGGTGTTCACGTCTACAGCCAGTGGAAAAGAACTGGGACAGGACTCGGACAGAAATCATGTTCATGGATGAGATTTTTAACGTTACTGTAGTATGAAGCAGAGCAGGGCCGAGTGATGTGAGAGTTGAAAGAGGCTGCTGGAGCAATTGCTAATGAGAAATAAGTACAATACATGTCTCGAGATCAGCAGAACTTTTATTATGCCACAGTCGCCGCTTCAGCTTCTTCTGGTCATGAGTATGTAGGGTAAAACAGCGCTGTTTATCATATTAGATGTATTTGTGTGTTGAAAGTTGTTGTAATGCTACTCTGGGTTCGCTCGGCGGCTACTATGAGACACTTGTTGCACACTGCAGTAAGCTAGGTCATTATTAGTCATGATAAAACATGGTACTCGCAGTAAATCAGGAAAACAAGATTTGAACATTAAGACTTACTGTGTTGAGCTATATAACATTAGTTTTCTGTCGATGACTGTATCCATCCAAACAGTAGCTCACCTGACTAATAAAACATAATAGATTAAAGTGTCTGGTGTTTCCATGTTTCTACAAAATAAAATCAGAAACCATGGGTAATGCAGGTATAATGTCATTGATAGGCGACGTATGGACATGGTCCATGGCAGTGTTCCACTCCAGTTTTAGACACGCACTCACGAACTTCCCTAAGCACTTCCCCTTGGGGGAATCTCTGCCACCATTTTGAAGTGCATTCCACTTTGAGAAGTGGATGAGGGAAGTTTATATGGACAGACCCTCACTCCCTGTCTACTTCAGTTGTACACTTCAGGCAGCTCCATAACCCACAATGCAACACGATTGTGACGTCACCACATATCGCGTTTAATTTACCCCACCACAAACAACTCTATGATATACAGGTGCTGGTCATATAATTAGAATATCATCAAAAGTTAAATTATTTCACTAGTTCCATTCAAAAATACTTGTATATTATATTCATTCATTACACACAGACTGATATATTTCAAATATTTCTTTTAATTTTGATGATTATAACTGACAACTAATAAAAATCCCAAATTCAGTATCTCAGAAAATTAGAATATTACTTAAGACCAATACAAAGAAAGGATTTTTAGAAATCTTGGCCAACTGAAAAGTATGAACATTAAAAGTATGAGCATGTACAGCACTCAATACTTAGTTGGGGCTCCTTTTGCCTGAATTACTGCAGCAATGCGGCGTGGCATGGAGTCGATCAGTCGGTGGCACTGCTCAGGTGTTATGAGAGCCCAGGTTGCTCTGATAGTGGCCTTCAGCTCTTCTGCATTGTTGGGTCTGGCATATCACATCTTCCTCTTCACAATACCCCATAGAAGGTCAGGCAAGTTTGCTAACCAATTAAGAACAGGGACACCATGGTCCTTAAACCAGGTACTGGTAACTTTGGCACTGTGTGCAGGTGCCAAGTCCTGTTGGAAAATGAAATCCGCATCTCCATAAAGTTGGTCAGCAGCAGGAAGCATGAAGTGCTCTAAAACTTCCTGGATACGGCTGCGTTGACCTTGGACCTCAGAAAACACAGTGGACCAACACCAGCAGATGACATGCCACCCCAAACCATCACTGACTGTGGAAACTTTACAATGGACCTCAAGCAATATGGATTGTGTGCCTCTCCTCTCTACCTCCAGACTCTGGGACCCTGATTTCCAAAGGAAATGCAAAATTTACTTTCATCAGAGAACATATCTTTGGACCACTCAGCAGCAGTCCAGTCCTTTTTGTCTTTAGCCCAGTCTTGCATACGTCTGTGCGTAGTGGTTCTTGAAGCACTGACTCCAGCTGCAGTCCAACTCTTTGTGAATCTCCCCCACATTTTTGAATGGGTTTTGTTTCACAATCCTCTCCAGGGTGCAGTTATCCCTATTGCTTGTACACTTTTTTCTACCACATCTTTTCCTTCCCTTCGCCTCTCTATTAATGTGCTTGGACACAGAGCTCTGTGAACAGCCAGCCTCTTTTGCAATGACCTTTTGTGTCTTGCCCTCCTTGTGCAAGGTGTCAATGGTCGTCTTTTGGACAACTGTCAAGTCAGCAGTCTTCCCCATGATTGTGTGGCCTACAGAACTAGACTGAGAGACCATTTAAAAGCCTTTGCAGGTGTTTTGAGTTAATTAGCTGATTAGAGTGTGGCACCAGGTGTCTTCAACATTGAACCTTTTCACAATATTCTAATTTTCTGAGATATTGAATTTGGGATTTTCCTTAGTTGTCAATTATAATCATCAAAATTAAAAGAAATAAACATTTGAAATATATCAGGCTGTGTGTAATGAATGAATATAATATACAAGTTTCACTTTTTGAATGGAATTAGTGAAATAAATCAACTTTTTGATTATATTCTAATTATATGACCAGCACCAGTATTCATAATTTTTTTAAATATTTAAAACACACACATATATACATATATAATGCTGCATTAAACAGTTTTGTAAGGGGAAAAAATGAATAAATCAGTGTACGTCATTGCTTACGTTGCATGAGTGCCCACTACTGGCGGAACCTTTGCAATAGGCTGAATTGGAACGTCCTAAGCCCTTGATCACTTGGAATCCTTTATGGAGTTGATTTATTATTTATTTTTTCCCTTACAAAATTGTTTAATGCAGCATTCTATATGTATATAGGTATGTTTGGGTTTAAATATTCTAAAAAATATACGGTGACGTCACAATCGTGTTGCTTTGTGTTGAGCGAGGGTCTGTCCATAAACTTCCCTCGTCCACTTCACAAAGTGGAACGCACTTCAAAATGGCGGCAGGGATTCCCCTGACGGGAAGTGCTTAGGGAAGTTTGTGAGTGTGTAGATAGCACACGTACGTCTGCAAGATGTCTGTTAAAGATCACTTCATCTGGAAAGCACCTGCTGTTTACAAACATCTGATAGACATCTTTAAGATGTCAGTTTTACATACATTCTAAATCATAAACATCTTAAAGACATCTTCTAAATGTCTATTTGACATCTGACAGGAAATATCCTATAGACGTATTGCAGATGAGCAAACACTCGAAAAAATACGTCTTCCAGACTTAAGCACAGACGTCAAATAGACGTCTCCAAGATGTACGTGTACCATCAGGGGTCTAAAATTGGAGTGGAAATCAGCCCATGTCCTGGCTAAAATTGCTTATTTCTCTGGATTTAAACATTCTTGGAAACATTTGGGATAATGTAAGCACACAACTCAAAAAAAACATATAACAATGTTTTATGTATTGTAACATAACAATGTATTATATCACTATAATAATGATGCGAGGCCAATTGTTTTCGACGTTGTAATTTTTCTTAGCAGAAGCTGTTTTTTCTCTCTCTCCATACACAGTTTTAGCTCATTCGTACAACTGAGACTTGCAGAAAGCTAGTCCCTCCACATTAGGGCTGAGGATGTTTCCCTGCATGTGTGTAACTGCATTGTGCTTGTTTGATTCAGGATATCCTCAATAGTAGTCTTCCTGTGCTTACTGGGACAAAATGCAGGTCACCGTCATCCACAGGAGACAGGCAAAAGTTCAACGAGGAAACTGAAGTGTTTGACCAGGTGTGGTGCAAAAGACTCGCAATTCACTTGGGGTTACCAGAGGCAAATTTGGCATTTTAATGCACAGTACAGATGTATTCTAGCATATCAAAGAAAAAAAAAAGCTACTTTTTTTACAAAGGCAAATGCACACAAACAGATCCAACTCTGACATTTTAATGGAAATTTATGGAATAATTAATAAATTATTCTCCCACAGTTGAATAGAAGCGAAAACATTGTACAGTGTTTTTCACAATATTTCACAGTATTTACAAACTCCTTATCAGTGCCGAAAGCATCGCTGCACTAAAGTAGCGCCCCCTGCTGGTCTCCAGCAAACACACTTGGGTCCATGCCAACCTAACAACCCAATACACTCCCAGTTCAGTTAAATATACAAAACAAGTAGAAATATTAAAGATATAAGGATAAATTAAACATTATCTGTACATTGTTTCAGTACATTCACAAAAGAACTGATCTCAAATAAAGCGCAAACTGTGAAGCAGACTTGTTTGGTATCATAACAATAAAAATCCCAACACAGATGCTTCCTGTAAACATCCCTTTTAAGAGCAGAGGTTTAAAAAGGGATATTTACAAGGTCATTTCAAATCATAGAGAAAATATATATATATATATATATGTATATACAGAGGTGGTGCTATGAAATGTCTAGGATGTTAAAATTTACTTTGTTGCACCATAAGTCTCAATTCCAAAGGGAATAAACAGTTGTGGCCACATTGAAATTTTCATATTAAAGTGGAAAAATATAATCTCGCTTCAACAAAATTAAACTTTCCAAAAAACATTAATGGTGCTTGTAAACATTTCCCCCCTTCACATTAGAAATGTCCTTCACATCATAAAAGAAAACTGATAAGTAACTAATATTTTACAAACAGAAGTGGTTTTCTCGGTGGACACATACACATATGTTCATCTACATCTTGCCATTGCACTCCTGTTATATGAACATGTTGTTCAAATTCATAACATTCTTCATGCATACTTTTACTTTTTCAGTCATCAGTCATCATGGACCACAAAGTGACAAAGAAGTAAAAATCCATCAACTGACCTTAAATGTTGAATCTCATGGAAACTGTCAAAAGCTTGTCCGGGTCATATTTCACCACAAAATATGATGACATTATGAATAAAGAATCTGAAGCATATTTTATTCGATTTTTTTTTTCTTCATTTTGACAATTTAACCTAATAGCTTAATGAGAAAAATGCATTCTCATTACTGTAATGTACAAAATATTATTCAAATTGTATAATGTGGTGAAATATGACCTGGAAATGTTTCCACAAGATTGACCTTAAAATCGCAGATCAAGTTTTAGATCCAAGCAGCGACAAGTGAGCAGAACCGAAACAAAGTATATTAGCACAGAGCTATCAGGCAGTTCCAACTCATTAGAGAAACACTGGCTACAAAATTATTCATGGTTTTGTTGAAGGGCCTCTTGCTTTCAGTCGTCGCCTGCGGCTCAAACCGTTTCATTATTAACCTGCACCTGACACAGAGCCAGAGACACCTCAGAGATTTCACTGTGACCCCACAGCTCAAACGCAACGTCTAGCTTCAGTTTCAAGACGTTCTGAAAACGACTGCTGTACTAATTGATCGGGGACTGATCTGGTTGGTCAGTAAAAGGACACTTGGGTTCAAGAAGCTGCCAGAGAGATAGTGATTCCAGTTATACAGATACAGGTATGACGTCAGAACCCGGAAGACTAATTCGCCGCCGGTTCCTTCGAGATTTTACTATGAGGTTTTATAATGGGGGTTTTCAATTTATGAGTAAAATAAAGCCTGTGGTATACACAACTTGATGATACTTTGTTCTACAATGTACACTGCACACACTAAACTGTCTATCTAGTTACTTATTAAAAATGTATGTTTTCAAAAATGAACATAACTGCTTCAAAATCTGGCCCAAATCTGGTATGTGTAGAATCCACACGTACCAGATGTGGGCCGGATCTGGGCCGACACTATGTTGCTGTCTGGGCCATTATAAAACCCCATAAGAAAATCTCAAAAGGAACCAGTGGCGAATTAGTCTTCCGGGTTCTGACATCATACCTGCACCACTCTACAGGGAGGAATCTCACAGAAACGTTACAGGTCACATTGCACCCCAAAATTAAAAGTGAAAAAATAAGAAATTAAATTTTGCATAAAAAGAAAATAGAACCTGTTTTGGGGCCATTAAGATCTCTTGCAGTCTGACTTTTTCCCTCCTCAAATTCACACTTTTTTCCCCTTAATTCTCATTCTTCTCAATGCTTTCCATTGGTTTCTCATTACTTTAATACAGTAATTTGCATGCTAATTGTCATGAATGCAATACATCTTAATAGTCATTGAAAGGCTTAATTTCTCTTTGCAAAATATAATTGTTTTTTCTTCTTTCGGGGATATGGCCTGGCATGTTCTTGACAGATTCCCCTAATTATCTCTCCTCTAAGTTTACAGTACAATGAGTGACTAAAATGGTGCAATTCTTGGCATTTTCGATATGCATGACAAAATAAACAGATGATTTTTGTGCTTTGTGGGGCTCTAGCAGGTTTCTACTGGAATGTTTTACACAGAGAAAATATCAAAAGCACGACCAAGAAATAAAATGCAATTTAAATAACAAATTTTTAGAAGAGACTGTGAACTGATCTTCTATCTCTTGTTGTTCACGACAGAATTTTAAATGCACAGTATTGAAACGAGATGAAATTCTAACTTCAAACCACATAGAATCAGAAAGTCCAGGTATTTTCTCCAGTGAGATGGCAATCGCATCCCTAAATCTGCATTTAATATTCTGAACTTAAATAATCTTGTCCTTTTCGCTCCAGGACATCCTCACAGATGGTGACCTGAATCAAACTACACAACATTGTTACATAAATATTGCCCCCTTTTCCAGTTTTGGAAAACCATTAAATTGATATTTAAGGGGGGTTTGACATTAGGAATGAGATTAGAGATCATTGAGCAGATAATGACTTTCAAATCTCAGTTTGAGCTTTGCCAGGTGATGCACACGCATTTAGGACAGAGAGCGAGAAAAGGAGGGGGAAGCGGGAAGCAGGCTGTAATATTCCACAGACTCTGACAAGTGGAAAATTCAACAGAACTTCTCACAACCATAAAAACTAAATAGGTGGAAACATGGTCCTACAGACGCTGAGGTTTCTCGTGGCCCTGACTTCTTGGGAATGTCTGAAGTGAGGCCAGATTGACTTCATTGGTTACTTGGTTACTTGCCTTTTAGCTGACGCCGTTCATCCAAAGTGACTTACGGTGGACTAATTGCAGGGGTTAAGTAATTTGCTCAAGTGCGTAATAGTGCAGGACAGGGCAGGATTTTTGACCTCAGTAACTGTCTAGTACCCGAGTCACCCCTGATTGGCCCTAAACCGGAAACCTTTGTATTAGCAACCCAGATTTTTACCCATTACCCCAATTTCTTCTCATCATACCAGCACTGGGAGATAAATCTGAAAGCATTAACACATTTTTGGGTCTTTGCACATTTGTCATTTTAAAAGAAAAAACAGTGGGCCACATACGCAGAAACTAAGATGTTTCTTGTTAATCAACGCCTGCAGTATCCACAAACATCCTTGCTAAACATCACTACAGGCCTCCTTCACAGCAAATCATTCTCCAAAGCAAAGTCAGCTCCAACAATGGAAGGACTTTTTTGGTGCAAAACAAGTGCCCTGTAACAATTAATAAATAAATTGTATTTAAAACATAAAAACTCACTCCATTTTATGGAAAACTTGAACTGGAGTCCCAAAGAGAAACATGTTTTTTGAAAAAGGAATCAAGAATTTGTGGAACGAAGACAAGTTGCCAACCAATCATAAGAGGTCCCAGTGCTCACCCCTGCTGTACCTCATACCCTCCCCTGACTGAAAAGGCCTCTGTTTCAATGGTCAAACGGTCAACGGTGAGGCCAACAGATACTAGCGTTGTCCCCTCTGTCTTGAAGTCTCATTTGGGGATCTCCAGGGCTGTTACTGCAGGTTTGGTCTTGAAGTACTGATTGAAACGTAGCACGGCATACCTAAAAAAAAAAAAAAAAAAAAAGACAAAATCAGATCTGAAAGTCAAGTTTAAGAATGGGAATGAATTAGTAGACAGCGTTGTCAGAAATGTATTTTTTATTATTATTTAAGGGTATATTTATCTCCAATAATTGATATATATATTTTTTAATAATCTTTATAATAAGTTTTTGTTTAATAAAAATAAAAACATACAACGTGTCATCGATTTATGTCAAATTCTTAAATTGAATATAGTTTTGACCAGTTATGGCAAAATAATAATAATCAAAATAATTTTTTCATGCATTTATGTATTAGGTATTATGTTTGTATTACGTTTGTAGCACTTTTAGTAGGCTATATAATATAAAACATAAATAAATGCATTATTAAATATAACTATAACTGCAAATAATTGTCAAACTACCAAAAACAAAAAGTAAAAAAAATATACATTTAAAAAAATTGTATGGTTCCTATGAAATATATAAATATTAGATAACATTAAAAAGATAACATTCAATTTCAGTGGCATTTTTGCCATGAGACCAGGCATTATTTAATGTTAATGTTAACTTTACATAATTTAACGGCATATTTATCTCCAATAATTGATAAATACTTTTTTTTTTTAAATAATCTTTATAAAGGAGATTTTTTTTAAACAAAAATAAAAACATGCAACATGTCATCCATTTGTCAAATAATTTAACTGAATATAGTTTCAACTAATTATGGCTGTTTTCTATAAAATTAACATCATTTTTTAATGTATTTATGCATTAAGTATTATGTTTGTATTATGTTTGTAGAACTTTGAGTGGGCTATAATATAAAACACAAATAAATGCATTATTAAATATAACTGTAACTGCAAATAACTGTCAAACTACTAAAAAAAATCTTTTTTATGGTTCCTATGAAATACATCAAATAACATATAATATTAAAAAGAGGCATTACGGGTGCATTTTGTCAAATTTAGTGGCATTTTTGTCCTAAGACCTGGTTAATTTGTTGCTCTGAAAGACACTGACGTTTAAATAAATTTACATCATAATTTTTATCCCTTTTCTACATGCAAAGAGGCTTATTTTTTGAACAGGCTGTAAGACCCCTCCTGATCTCATCTGCGCAGGCAGTGATTTGTTGTTAAAAGGTGCAGCCTGAGAGGAACCGCGACCTGTTGCTTGGAAACTGGCGATGTAGGAAGTTTACAGAATATATTACTTGAGCCAGTTTAATAAAAGTGAGCCACGACACCAACAAAAATATCCTCAGCCTACGGATGACATAACTCACCCCCTCCGAAAAACCAACTCAAGAATAACTTGAGTAAAGTTTCATCGGACTACAGCACAGACACACAACGCTGATGATTTCAAGTGTCATGTGCCAAAGTCACAGAGGGTGGCAGGCCGCAATTCACTTGTCCTGAATCAAATCTGCTTTTCAACTCTTGAAAACAAACACCATTGACTGGTTTCTATGGGCAATAGAAATAACAGTCCTCACCCATTCACGCGCAGCATGTGGGAGAGCTTCATGTAAGACCTTCACCTCCAACTGAGGCATTCATACACAGATTCAGGTCTAATGTATTTTTAAGTTGCAAAGACAAAGGACACTGTTTTAGGACTCTGTTTTAGCCATGAACCCAAGAGATCTAACCTTCAATTCAGGTCTAATGTGTTTCTGTCAGGTGAATGGTTAAGGTGTTAACTGTGGTTTGTGGCAATTTCTGGTAAATGAATCACTTGGAAACTGAACTTTGGCCAAATTATATTATGACTTGCATAAAATAATATATAGTCAATGCATGAACATATAGTCAATGCATGTAATATAAGTGGGTATTTGTTGTTCTTTTTTCTTTTTAAAAAGAGGCATTTGTCTTATTTGTCTAATATTGCAATATGCAGGAGTTTTTCCCAGTATAAAATTTTATATTAGGTTACAAAAGTGTATTAGGTTACTTGCCTGGTTATTGGGTGCATTAGTTGGTGCTACTTTCTGTCACTTACACATCACTTACTGTTACATTCTTTATCTGCCTGTAACACCCATTTCTCTTAACACAGTCAGGGTTGATAATGATCTTTATGCCTGTAAATAAAGCCTCCCCCATCACAAGAGATGAAAGGTTTGCTGAGCTGGATACGCCGCTTACCCGAGGAAGTCAAACTCGATGGAGGAGTACTTGGCTTGGATCAGGGCCCAGAAACCCCAGAAGAAATGTGAGGCCTGCCAAAGCGGAAGAACAAGAACTTTAGGCGAAAGCCTTCCAGCTCAATCCACACAGATGTATGACTGACAGCAATTATCATGCAACAATCTTGTAATCCAATACCTTGGAAAAAAACAACCATAAATTAACTTCATAAATCCTGCATTCCCTTTTCTAATGTCCTCTGCACATGCAACACTTACCAGAGCAAATTTGTTGACTTGTACGTAGAGCGTCTCCAGTTCATGCTGGCTCACCTCCTCGCCTTTCTTGGTAAAGAGCTTGTAGGCCTGCAGGTAAGTGTGCAACCAGTCCAACTGCATCTCTTGACTGGGATAAAGGTCATAGTCGGGTTCACTCATGCCTGATGAACACACACATATGGAAGGGTAATGCAAATCAGTTTCCTGAGCATAATTTTTTTTTCATGAGTGATATTTTTTATGCTGCTCACCTGCAAATTCATTGAAATGATTTCCAATGTCAAATGCTTGATAGTTGTAACTTGAATATTCATAATCGATGAAACGAACATGACCTGAAAAAAGAGCAAGAGGGTTTGATTTGTAGTAAGACAAAATATTAGTCTTAAGTGCTTTTTGAAATAAAATCCCCCAACTTAATGCCTTAAGTGAAAAGTGAAAACACTGTGGCTCTGTGGTGTTGTCAATATTGGTTTGTTTGTTTGAGCAGCCCAGCATGTCAACTTCTGGCTCAACCAAATGCAAGACACGGGAGGCAGCATGGAAGCGGTGGCAGAAATCTGGAACCAGTCAATTTTTTTGCTATTCTAAATTGTTGCTATGAATACTAAGACATTACCTTTCAAAAGATGGGGTCAGTAATGAAATTAAGTTAATGAAATTAACACTTTTATTCAACCAGGAGATTGATCAAAGTGATATTGAAGACTTTAATAATGTTACAAAATATTTTCATTTCAAATAAATTCTGTTTATTGTTAACTTTCTATTTTTCGAAGAAGTATTGTTTTCATCACTGATAATAAATGTTTCTTGAGCAGCAAATCATCATATTGATGTGACACTGAAGACTGGAATAATGAGTAATTGAGCTTTACATTAAAACAGAAAACTGACATTTTAAATTATAATAATATTTCACACTATTACAGTTGTTACTGCATTTTTGATCAAATAAATGCAGCCTTGGTGAGCATAAAATCCTGGGATTTGAATGGATTATGAACAGTGGGCTATGAAATTACTAATATTATTTTCTTCACCCATATGACCTTGGTTACACAGGCAAAGCTGTTCCAGAGGCAGAGAAATTTAGTGCATTTTGATAGTGCTTATGAATATTAAAGTGTTTTCTTTCGAATAATGCAAACTTTTGTGCACAATAAGACCAGGGACATTTATTATAATATATGGTCAATTTAATTTCTTCATGTCATGAAGTTGACATAATACCCACCTTCCTTTGCATTGTGAATGATGTTCTTACAGAGCAGGTCGTTGTGACAGAGCACTACAGGAGAGCCCAGCTGCGACAGGTGTTCCTTCATCCACATCATTTCTTGTTCAAGCACTTCCTGACTGGGCACTTCCTGCTGAATTCTAAATCAAAAAACATAGAAAGAGTGTTTGACAACACAATAATGCCACAAAATATATTTTTTTTTCAAAAATTAAAGTTTGCTTATTAATGATGTTTGTTTAGTAAAATATTCGGTAACACTTTACAATAAGGTTTTTATTTTTTACTACACTAGTTAACATGAACTAACCATAAACAGCACTTCTACAGCATTTATTAATCTTAGCTAATGTTAATCTCAAAACATTTTCAAAATCAAAAGTTGTATCTGTTAACATTAGTTAACATGAACATTTTTATTAACTAACATTAACAAAGGTTAATAAATGAAGTAAAAATACATTCATGTTAATTAATGCACATGTCACAAATGAGACATTATTGTAAAGTGTTACCAAATAATTGCACAACTTTCCTCAACTTGGCACACAATTTGAGTTATCAAGTTATGCATAGAAGTTCAATATTTAGGTTAATAAAATTATTATTAATATAACATAGTATGTTAAGTTACTAATGTAGTTAACAATTATTGTAAAGCATTACCAACAATTTCCACTAAACACTTCATCAGGCATTTATCTTAACAAAGGATGGATTAACAAAAGAGAAATTAAGACCGTGATAATGTGGTCCAGTCCCACCAATGAGAAAGCCCGTCTAAGTGACCACTCTCCCCTTATAATGGGCTTAGGTAGCTATTTCTAGAATCTCCTTTTGCCGTGCAGCAGCTCACTCAAAACCCAGCAGTCTCTCTGACTGATCTGTGATTTGTTGCATGTTTTTTTGCACAGGTTTATGACTTGTATAAAGTATCAGGAAACTACTGAATAAAATCGTACTTTTAAACATTGGGGAATATTATAATCTCTACCAGAGAAACTCTTATGAAACTAATGCTCTAATGACCGATGACGCAAATGATCTCTGGAGCCCGATAAACGCCAGAATGCAAACAGCCACAAGCTTTTAAGAGCAAACATCTTTGTAAGGAAGACAATTGAGATGATTATGTGACATAACAGTTCTGCGCATGAGATTAGAAAGACAAATCACGAAACGAAACACCTGCCTGATCAAAATCAAAATTCAAACGCATCTCATCCATTCAGATTTCTGAGCCGTGATGAGTTATAATCTGAATTTTAATGAGATCATTTAAGATTTAAAAATTGAAACCTATTATGCTTTTTTTACATTTTCAACTTTCTTTAGTGTGTAATGTTGCTGTCTGAGCATGAAAAAAGTCTGAAAAGTAGCAAAGCACAGTCACTCAAAAGGGAGTTAAGGCACTTCATTTTCTGCATTTCGCTCCATCACTCGCACAGTCGTGCGGATGATAACGGATGAACAACTGCATCTCTATACAAGTTCTCTACAAGATGTTGGAGGGCAGTACTGAGTCATGTCATTTACAGGACATTCACTCGGACGGACAGAGGAAGAAAAGTATCGGATCTACCATTGCACGCAAATTTTAGAACAAGAACCAAAACAAAACAATGGAGAATGATATGCTGCTTTGTTTACTTTTTTGTATCGCCACCTAGTGGACTCTTCTGTCTCAAAATTTACCTTGCACATGCGCTGTTGTACACGCACCAGACATCCGCGGACCCTCCTGATGATGAAAATTACATCACATGGACAGGAAACCCATCACAATATTCCTAATTTAAATAATTCCAGGCCCAAAGCATACACAAAAAAGGAGCGAGGCCTGCGTTAGTACTGTGTTGAAACTTGCGGTTATGGTACAGGGATGTGACATTTCTGAAACACGCTAGAAAGGGTTGACCAATCACAACACACTGGTCCAGCTGGCCAATCAGAGCACATTTCGCTTTTCGGAAGGAGGGGCTTCATAGAGACAGGAACTAAACAAGCGTTACTGATAGACTGGGATGAGAGGTGCTGCAACAATGTCAAATATGTGAAGAATAAGGTGTTTTTTGAACATTCAAGCATGAAAACCTATTCTAGTAGAACAGAAAAACAAAATCAAGACTTTGTAAAAGGGCTTAATATGGCTTCTTTAAGATTCATTCCCTGAAGGTTACCTGACATTAGAGGCTTGGTCTGTGAACTCCGTGGCCACTAGCGAGAAGTACTTGCGCATTTTGATCCACAAGTTGGGTTTGGGGATGCAGCCATTGTGTGCGTGGATGGCGTGAATGCGAGCCATTTCACGGGCGATCAGTCTGCCAATAATAACAAAGGAAGACGTTGGTCAAAACTGCAATGTTCAATTTCAGCTTAAACACAATGCCTGGAAAAAGCTGTTTATGTGGAAAAATGGATATTAGTCCAAGGTCACCTGTGTAATTTGCGATACGGTTCACTGTGTGCCTGGAAGGAGATTACGTGACCCTCATGAAGGGAATGAACACTTCGGTCTGAGTGCACATGATCTTTGCGCCAAATTTGCAGTTTGCTTAGACTATACGAGAACGTTTCCACAAGACATTCTTCAATATTTAAAGACATGTTTCAAAAAGGTGCCTATTATATGCTATACATTTTATCATTATATTCATACTTTCATTCGGCTAGGATGCATTAAATTGATCAAAAGTGACAGTACAGACTTTTTCATTGTTCTAAAAGATTTACAATATTAACATTACAAATGAATAATAAGCAGCACAACTGTTTCCAACATTAATAATAATTAGGAAGGTTTCACCACATCAGCATATTAGATTTCTGAAGGATCATGTGACACTGAAGACTGGAGTAATGATGCTGAAAAAAATCAGCTTTGCATCACTGGAATAAATTACATTTTATAATATATTCCAACAGAAAACAGTTATTCTACGTTGTAATAATATTTCACAATATTACTGTTTTTACTTTATTTTTGATCAAATAAATTCAGCCTTTCAAAAACGGTAAATAAATCTTACCGACCCCAAACTTTTGAATGGTATGGTAACCTGATTTCAGTATGTATGAAAAATATTTTTTCTTACTTTTAATTCATCACACTGCATTCTGGGATTGTCTTATTTGCAAGAATACATGTCTTAGCATCTGGTCAAATGAGGTATAATTATGTAATTAGTATAATAAATATGTAAGTAGTACAAGGTTTTGGACTGAGCTAAGGCCAGTTTTAAAGTCTTCACTATTATTATAACAAAAGCCAAAATAGACCAAAAATGTTCCAAAAATAGGCCAAATCAGTGTGAAGTACTCCACGTTCTAACCCAAATGCTAAAGTCAAAAGACCAACCAAATGTGTTATTTTTAGAACGAACACCCACACTTCTATTCTGTGCCTTGTGCCGAACGGACCCACCTGAGTAACACAGGGTCCCTGACGTCTTGAGTATCCAGAGCGCGTCCTTGCATGAACTCGTAGCAGATGCCATTCTGGAAGGTGCAGTAAAGTCGGGGAGCGCAACCGTTGGCGTGTAGAACTTGGAAGCTCTTCAGTTCATTGTCTCGGTCCACGATCAGCTCCGTCTTGTTGCCGTACACCCTCACCAACACCACATCCTCGTCGCAGTCCTCCATATAACACCCCACCAGTTTGTTAGTTGTGCCATCTGTGAAAAGCTGAGGGGACAAAAAAAATTAACATAAGGCTTGCATGATCAAATTGCAATCACAGCTACATTTTGTTGCAAGATGCATAGACCTTATAGTCAAATTGAAATGGCATTCAAAGCAGTGTTTTGAAATCGCCCATCACTAGATATTGTTGACAAGTCGTTATTTTGTTTTTTTGGTGCACAAAAAGTATTCTTGTCACTTTATAATATTAAGGTTGAACCACTGTAGTCACATGAATTGTTTTAAATTTGTTTTTAGTATCTTCCTGGGAATTGAAAGTGTAAATTTCCTTGCTGGAAATGGAGGCCTCACTGAGCCATTGGATTTTATCAAAAATATCTTAATTTGTGTTCTGAAGTTGAACAAAGGTCTTATGGGTGTAGAACGACATGAGTGTGAGTAATTAAATGACAGAATTTTCATTTTTGGGTGAACTAACCCTTTAATGAATTACAACTATACAGGTACTGGTCATATAATTAGAATATCATCAAAAAGTTGATTTATTTCACTAATTCCATTCAAAAAGTGAAACTAGTATATTATATTCATTCATTATACACAGACTGATATATTTCAAATGTTTATTTCTTTTAATTTTGATGATTATAACTGAAAATTAAGGAAAATCCCAAATTCAGTATCTCAGAAAATTAGAATATTGTGAAAAGGTTCAATATTGAAGACACCTGGTGCCACACATTTTAATCAGCTAATTAACTCAAAACATCTGCAAAGGCCTTTAAATGGTCTCTCAGTCTAGTTCTGTAGGCTACACAATCATGGGGAAGACTGCTGACTTGACAGTTGTCCAAAAGACGACCATTGACACCTTGCACAAGGAGGGCAAGACACAAAAGGTCATTGCAAAAGAGGCTGGCTGTTCACAGAGCTCTGTGTCCAAGCACATTAATAGAGAGGCGAAGAGAAGGAAAAGTTCTGGTAGAAAAAAAAGTGTACAAGCAATAGGGATAACCGCCCCCTGGAGAGGATTGTGAAACAAAACCCATTCAAAAATGTGGGGGAGATTCACAAAGAGTGGACTGCAGCTGGAGTCAGTGCTTCAAGAACCACTACGCACAGACGTATGCAAGACATGGGTTTCAGCTGTTGCATTCCTTGTGTCAAGCCACTCTTGAACAACAGACAGCGTCAGAAGCGTCTCGCCTGGGCTAAAGACAAAAAGGACTGGACTGCTGCTGAGTGGTCCAAAGTTATGTTCTCTGATGAAAGTAAATTTTGCATTTCCTTTGGAAATCAGGGTCCCAGAGTCTGGAGGAAGAGAGGAGAGGCACACAATCCACGTTGCTTGAGGTCCAGTGTAAAGTTTCCACAGTCAGTGATGGTTTGGTGTGCCATGTCATCTGCTGGTGTTGGTCCACTGTGTTTTCTGAGGTCCAAGGTCAACGCAGCCGTATACCAGAAAGTTTTAGAGCACTTCATGCTTCCTGCTGCTGACCAAACTTTATGGAGATGCAGATTTCATTTTCCAACAGGACTTGGCACCTGCACACAGTGCCAAAGCTACCAGTACCTGGTTTAAGGACCATGGTGTCTCTGTTCTTAATTGGCCAGCAAACTCGCCTGACCTTAACCCCATAGAAAATCTATGGGGTATTGTGAAGAGGAAGATGCGATATGCCAGACCCAACAATGCAGAAGAGCTGAAGGCCACTATCAGAGCAACCTGGGCTCTCATAACACCTGAGCAGTGCCACAGACTGATCGACTCCATGCCACGCCGCATTGTAATTCAGGCAAAAGGAGCCCCAACTAAGTATTGAGTGCTGTACATGCTCATACTTTTCATGTTCATACTTTTCAGTTGGCCAAGATTTCTAAAAATCCTTTCTTTGCATTGGTCTTAAGTAATATTCTAATTTTCTGAGATACTGAATTTGGGATTTTCCTTAGTTGTCAGTTATAATCTTCAAAATTAAAAGAAATAAACATTTGAAACATATCAGTCTGTGTGTAATGAATGAATATAATATACAAGTTTTTGAATGGAATTAAATGAAATAAATAAACTTTTTGATGATATTCTAATTATATGACCAGCACCTGTATAAGTTCAGATATTCACGTCTATGCTCAATAAAGGGTGTGAACGTTTTTAAAGAATAAAATAAGCCATTTTCAATCATTCGAAAGTCAATCATGATGGAACATATATATATAATTATATGTAGATAAATTAGCAAGACCTTAAATTCTTTGTGTTTGTGACAATGTACCCCACAATTCACTGCACTGGCCTCGCCACCCACCAATGCATTTCTGAGATTCCTGAAATGACTTATGTACAAATAGCGGCAGTGGCCGCAATACAGAGGATGAATTCATCTCTGAGCAGGTGCCATTTTGAGAGTTCAACAGTTTTTTCGAAACTGATTACAACACTTAAAACTTGTAATTCATCTCATTAGTAAATGGGTTTAAGATAAACTGCTGAAAGCAAATACACCACAACTATCTGAACAAACTTTGAAATTAGCAAGCGGAAAGTGACATGCATGATGGTTTGAACCGCTAAGAACTGTTTGAATGGTCAGTGTTTACAGTTCAGCCTAGGTCAGGTGGTTATCATCAACAAACACAACACAACTACTAACCCTTTTTCTAATGTCACATGACCACGTGGCTACCCTAAACGGCTGGAACGCCGAAGCTCATCTGATGAATGGCATCAAAATGCCACACGCCAACAAAGCAGCTTTATTTTGAGCATTTTGGCTTCATTCAAAGGACTGTACTAAAGCAGCTGTGAACAATATGTTTGGGCACAATGCATGTTTTTCATTGATGAAAACTATGCTGGCTATCTGTAAACAGTGCCCATCTGTGTGGAGGTAGAACAGGATAAGGTTCATTCATCCTGGCTCAACAGCGGCAACAGTGGCCCAAGAGAACTGAGGTGAAAAATGCATGTCCGAGTCATAGGTCACCCCAAAATCATAAGAATGAAAATGTGAAAATGAAGCCTGTTTTTTAAGATCAGGATTAAGGATAGGCCAGTGTAAGAGTTTGGAGCCATTCGTTGAACATGTACATGTGTTTTTGTCTCATGCAAATTTAGATAAATTCAACATCGCTGCTGTGTATTCTGCTGATTTAAATGTCACCAACGTTACATTATCTAGCTGGCTGACGTGGTTGAGGTTTTGTTGAAGTAGCAACAAGGACTTGAGAAAGGAATGGGTTGAAAATTTTAAACGGATCAGTAAGGTTTGCATCATATGCCATCATTTTTCTGGAAAAGTGTGGTGTGGATCTATAATGTGTATTTAATCGCAATTATAATAACAAAAATGTTTAGGAATATAGCTTGAAAACACAAAGACTGAAATGGTTGAAATTCTGTATTACTTAAAATGTTTTGAGAGCACTATAGCACTAATTCTACTGATTTTGACTTCATACATGATTTGTAGGAAAATCATGTTAAAATTTAAGTATCAAATATGATCCATCAGGCGTTTGTTTATTTGTACATCTCTCAATCATCATCATATTGCATTGCATTATATGTTTTGTCCCAACAATTAAAACTACAAAGTTCATAAAACTAAATATTTAAATTTCATCACACTAAGGCATATTATTGGGAGATATAGAGTGACAAATTATATTTATATGCATTTTAAGTAAGCTGTCTGCTATATTGTCATAAAGATCTCATTGCTCTACATTTACATCAGAATTTGATCATACTTTTTGGCCATATAAATATCAGAAACTGCACCAAATTGCATATTTTTGCTCAGTTTGGGCCTCTGAATATATATATATATATACAGGGAGTGCAGAATTATTAGGCAAGTTGATTTTCTGATCATATTTTTTTCCCAAGCACATTTTACCAATTCCAATCCACATCAATCTTAATAACTACTATTAATATTGTTTTTAATCATTTATAAGTGATATATAATTGTTCATGAAGTCTGGAAATGAAAAATGCCTTATATTCAGGTGTGCAGAATTATTAGGCAAGTTTTCTTTTACAGGCAAAATGAGCCAAAAAAGAGATTTAACTCAGACTGAAAAGTCAAAAATTATTATAGTGCTCTAAAACTTTCTGGCCTTATAGACAGACAGATTGAGAGTGACTCCTGAAGGACCAGCACCACATCCTCTTGTACCACTGTTTGAAGAATTTATCCAGAATCTGGCAGTAAGGTGTTTGAGTTCACTTTTGGTCCATCTCTTATCCTGAAATGTCTGTCTTGCAGAGATGGACTAAAAATGATCTTCCAAAACTTACTGCCAGATTCTGGATAAATTCTTCAAACAGTGGTACAAGAGGATGTGGTGCTGGTCCTTCAGGAGTCACTCTCAATCTGTCTGTCTATAAGGCCTATAAAAACCCAGTCTTCATGTATTTTATAACACTTCAGCTTGTGATTCTTATCAAGTGCGGGTCATTTTTTAGGATTCTTTAGCTAACCTAAGTCTCTGAGATCCTGAGACCTTGCACTTCTGGAGACTCCAGGTAGGTTGCAGTTCTGGAAAATGGTGGCGCTGGAGACTAAAGGGTTCCTGATGGTTTCACACATAATTCTTAATTATTTTGCAGTTAACGTGTCTTTTCTTTTCCACCTGTTTTTGTCTGACCCCGCTGACCCAATGAGCATTTTGCTGTCCCTTGGTCATGCTTTAACTTTGCAATTTCTAGTATTGCATTAGTATTGCGTCCTTCTCATGAGTATTTAATAATTTTTGACTTTTCAGTCTGAGTTAAATCTCTTTTTTGGCTCATTTTGCCTGTAAAAGAAAACTTGCCTAATAATTCTGCACACCTGAATATAAGGCATTTTTTCATTTCCAGCCTTCATGAACAATTATATATCACTTATAAATGATTAAAAACAATATTAATAGTAGTTATTAAGATTGATGTGGATTGGAATTGGTAAAATGTGCTTGGGAAAAAAATATGATCAGAAAATCAACTTGCCTAATAATTCTGCACTCCCTGTGTATATATATATATATATATATATATATATATATATATATTTCCCTTTAATAGGAGCTCTATATTCTCACTATATTATACTATATGAGCCATAAAAGCCTGATGTATCAAGTATAATTATATTTATAAGCATTTTAAGTAAGCTGTCTGCTAAATTGGCATAAAGATCTTTACATTTTCATCAGAATTTGATCATACTTTTTGGCCATATAAATATCAGCAACTGCACCAAATTGCATATTTTTAGGTTTTGCATAATTTGAGGGGTTTTTTTCCTCCTCTAATATGAGCTCCATATTCTCACTATATCATACTATATAAGCCATAAAAGCCTGATGTATCAAATATGATACTCAACAACAACAACAAAAAACACATATGCAAACTATATATTGCTTTACAGGGCTAATATTATAACAATAATAGTAAATATCAACTATTGCATATTAACATTCAAGGAAAAAATTATTAAAAAAATGCTATGTAAATATAATAATACAATTGCTAAAAATGAAATAAAAGAATGCATTACATTAATGAAAATTTGGGAGGAAAATATGCTTATATCATGATAAAAAAAAATGTAATGCTTCATTTTCTTCAAGTACACAGTATAATATTTATGCCTTTCCCTTGCTTTTAGGGTGAAATATGACTCAAACACGTTCTTGACCATTTTCTTGACGTGGACTGGGACATGCTGTCTCTGCTTAAGACAAAAACAATAAAATAACACTGTTCATTAATAACCTTCACTTCCCATCACACTAAATGATAACACTCAAACAGATATGACAGATGCAGCGCGTGAGGCTGACAGTCAGTGCAATAATACAAAGTTTATAATTGTGCTAACTGTGTTACATATGTGGCGTTGGGCGGAGACGTCAGGTCAGTCAGTAAGTGTGAGTCACAGAGTCTAATCAGGTTATTTTAACAGCTGCATTAAGATAAACTCAAGGAAGCAGTAAGGGAGGCTTGCTTTATTACTATTAATAACTGTTATTGACTGTGTTAATATTGTGAGCCTCCTAAATGATATTTTCCAATGAAGTCGTGAGACATTGATCTGATTACGCAAATACAATAGGCTGATCACTTTTAAATCAAACGTGGTTTTGGGTCGAGTCAATCTAATCAGATCAACTAGTTTCAAACCAGAACGCCAGGTGGGAGCTGCTCTATCTGTGAGATAACCTCGTATTCAGAGGTGACAAGTAACAGCTGACCTGTGTCAAGGACAAAAGAAGAAAAACACACATATATATATATATATATATATATATATATATATATATATATATATATATATATATATATATATATATATATATATAGTGTGTGTGCATGCACAGAACAACAAAACAACAACATGACTTGCAATAAAATGCACTGACACCACCTGTAACCCAAAAGACCTTGAAGTATATTTATATCAGATTTATATATGATATATTTATGCACCAGACAAGTACATTTACATGAGGGCAAAACAAAGCAAACTCATTTCACTGAACTTAAAGATTTATTGAGGTGTCAACATGAGGTTGAACTGGCATATGCAAACACAACAGTGTTGACACTATGATGGACAGATGAAGATGACTTCAAAACACCATCATAACACACATTTCTTAAACACATTAACATTTTTAAACACATATATATATATATATATATATATATATATATATATATATATATATACACACACACACACATATATATATATATATATATATATATATATATATATATATATATATATATATATATATGAATCATAATTATACACACATATATATAATATATATGTCTTTTTAATATATATATATATATATATATATATATATATATATATATATATATATATATATATATATATATAAATGATAAAATATTAACCTGATTTAAAGATCTTTTTTATCTTGATTTGAAGATTTTTAGCAAAGAAGTCACTGCCAGCTGGCCAATGACGTATCCAGGAGACGCACCCCACGTCATATACTGTAAACCTCTCTTACCTGCCGCAAATTGTAAAATTATTTCTTTATAGCGGTTTTATTACAGAATATGTGTGATTATATGTGGTCAAACTGGGTGTAATGTCCAGCAGCTGGCTAAGTTAGCCAGGCTAGTTTCTAACGTCACTCCTGCGGTCATAGCTAGAAATATGACGTGATAAAACACAAAACCTTCAACGTCTTTTACGCTATATTAAAAGCTATTCTTCAATGAAAATTCAAAACGCCAAGGGGGAAAAGAAAAGAAGAAAAAAAAAAAAAAAAAGGCCCTAAACACGCCGGGAGTGGATTAGCTCAAGCTACACAGTCACACCTACCTTAGTCTGGATCAGGTTCGGGTCCCAGCCTGGTCTGAGCTCTTTAATCAGCTTCATCGCTCCTTCCGTAACATTATGTTCGTCCACGAATATCGGGAATTTTCTGATTGTCGGTGACCCGACCGGCACGTGGATCTCCGTCTCCATCATATGATTTATCTGTCTATTATTACCCGACATGAAAGTTTCTGAATCTATAAGTATTAAATAGGTATATTAAGTGTTCAGGGGTTCTGAAGGTTTTTATTTGAACATGTACTGGAGGTCCAGTCCGGTTTAGTATGTGCAGAGAAAAGAGGAGCGACTCATATGCCGGTACCGTTGGTTTCTGTCATCACGGCAGGAAAAAAACGGCGCTTCTTCCTTCTGTAGGCACCGCCCACAAGAAATCATCCGATGACGGAGCCTAGCTGATAAATATTCATGAGGTCAGGCTGACGAGATTTTAGAAACTTCCAATGGCGAATGATTGCCTTATTAATATTGATTAGGTAAACTTACGTTGCTTTGTAGTCGCCCGTGGTAAGGGCTTGGCTCATGAATATTACGAGCAAGCCTTCAGCATAGTAAGATTCGTAAATAACCTGGATTTATGTCTCTCAATAAACATACGTTCAATATTTAGTCTTTTTTTGAAGTAGTTTTATATGTATCATGGTATTAGAAAGAAAGAATATAGGCTGTTATGAAAATATGAAGTCAAAGTTAAATCCGGGGAAAAGTAAACAATCTGAATATTTAGTCAAATCAGATGACAAGCCTAAAGGTCTAAACTAATCTCAGGTTTATTGTAATCATGTGTCATTATTACATGCTATCTATGAATCGGGCACTAGGAGTCTCTCACAAAGGCACAACGGACCCAAATCATTCATTTTTATAAGCTAAAGTGCCCTCTGCTGGCTAAAAGAACAAAGAACATAGTTGGTGATGATGAGAAATATTAGAGAATATTACAAAATTCTAAAATATGTAAATAATTTTGTTAATAATAGAAATACTGCAAAAATAAGCCTTATCATGAAGCAGAATGTTGCAGAGAAAATAAAACAGGAAACATTAAACTATATATATTTCTTATTTCGCTTGAATATCTTTTTTTTTTTTTTTTTCATTTAGTACTGCTCTTCGGAAGCAACAGAAGATACTTGCATGTTTCCCGGAAGACAAATTAAATACAATTTACCTTGATCTTCAAATTTCAAATGTTTTCACCCCCCATCTATTAATGCATCGTATTTCCTTCTGAAGCATCAGTGAATGTTTGAACCTTTTTTAATAGTTGTGTTTGAGTCCTTCAGTTGTCCTCAATGTGAAAAGATGGACCTCAAAATCATACAGTCACTGCTGGAAAGGGTTAAAATATGCAAAAGATCTGGAAAACTGAAGAATCTAGGACCTGGAGGATTTTTTCTGAAGAACAGAGCTCCGTTTAACTGCTCAGAACAAACAAGGGACTCATTAAGAACCATCACAAAACAAAACAAAAAAACAGTCGTAGATCATCCAGGTAACTATACACACAAGTATTAAGAGTTAAGAATCAATGGTTCAGTATTCAGTATTATTATTTTTTGTTATGTCATTATTATTATTATTATTATTATTATTATTATTATATGTCTGTGTTGTTTTTATTATTATTTTTTTTTTATTTTATTTTACATCAAGTTAAAATAAATGAGAATTGAGATGGCAACATTCAGCCACTAGATGTCGCCGCAACTTCTTCAAAGAGTGTGGACTGGCTGCGTCCGAAAACTTTGGCAGTTGACTTGTTGCCTCGCTGCCTTATCAGGTAATGACTTTGTAGGCGGCGTTTGAGTACGAAGGCACCTCAAGAAACTGATTTCAGACAGACTTCTGTTCTGAGGCAGCGTAACGGTTTAATCTACAGCAAAATAGAGCGAATTTTGATGATAACTATCCAAATAGCCTATTTAAGTACTACCAAAGTCCCTTTAAGACAATCATTTCACTCGACGGCCATGTTTGAATCATGGTTTGAATCGCCTCTCGGGCATTCAAGTGCAGCTTCTGTTTGCCAAGCTTTCATCTTTTATAAATCATTAAAATATTAATGTCTGTGACGCTGTGAGCACGGAGACTGTTGTGTACACTGTAAGTATTTTAAATGTTTAACTTTTTTTAAATGTTTGATGTTTAATATGAATAAATAGCGCTCATAAACGGCCGTCGATGGCATTCTCAAGTGAAACGAGTCGAGGCTTGGACCCGGAAACGGCGTTCCTTACGTCACGACTTAACAAGCGGATAGAAAACGGTGATTCTAACGGCCGCTGCAGTGACGCGATGACTTTATCAATCGGGGATTGGCTCTTATTTAGAAGGCGGGACTTATTCAGCCATATTGCGCGCGGCGTTGCACTTTCTTCTCCCATTCAAAACAATACCAGTGATGCATCTTGTGTTTTTCTATTATAGTCTTTGGTTCTACAATAGTAATTTCTCGCTAGAAATGATATCAGAAGTGGAAAACGTTGGTTAAAAACGTACATTTACACACAAACTGACCACCAACAGCAACGTTCAGACGCCATCTTTAATTTTAACTCAACTGTCACAGCATGGATCACACAGGATAGCTATCAAAGGCAGTGAAGGATAGGTTAGGCTACATCTATGCTGTCTTCAAAAATCGACCAGATGAAGGTAGCCTACCTCGTGAGAATTATACATTATTCATTTCAACTGGAAATATGCCATTTGAAAGAAACACAACACAGATTGACTGATTCCAACCCTTAAAGGATTAGTTCACTTTCAAATGAAAATTACCCCAAGCTTTACTCACCCTCAACCCTTCCTAGGTGTATATAACTTTCTTGTTTTGGAGAAATATTAATAAATATCCTGACGCATCTGAGCTTTATGGCAGTAATGTGAGAGAGCTGAAGAAAGTGTCTCCATTAATTAAGGCCTTCTGAAGCGAAGCGATACGTTTATGTAAAAAAAATCATATTTAACAAGTTATGAAGTAAAATATGTAGCTTCTGCCAGACCGCCTTCCGTATTCAAATTACGGAAAAAACGGAACTGGCATCGCGTCAGTTCTGTAAGTTGAATAGGGAAGGCGTAGGACATACAGCGTACGCTTTTTGAAGAATACGGAAGGTGGTCTGGCGGAAGCTACATATTTGACCTCATAACTTGTTAAATATGGATATTTTTTCACACAAATGCATCGCTTCGCTTCAGAAGGCCCTTATTAACCCTCTGGAGCTGTTTATGATGGATGGATGTGGATGGAAACTGTTTCTTCGGCTCATACTTGTTTGGTAGAGCATTACTGCCATTATAAAGCTCGGATGCTTCAGGATCAGCATCTTCGTCAGAAACAATAAAATCATATACACCTAGGATGGCTTGAGGGTGAGTAAAGCTTGGGTTAATTTTCATTAGAAAGTGAACTAATCCTTTAAGTAACTTTATAAATTCAATATGCTTCCTACATTTTTTTTATTGCAAGTAAAAAAAGTGCTTAAAAAAAAAAAAAGAAGATTTATAATATGTTGCTTGTCGTTCTGTGTTGGTCTGAAAAATATTGCATATCACAATTAATTTAACATGTCTAACAGGAAACAATCCCTCTCAGGCATAGGTTTTCCTTTTCAGGGAGCATAAATGAATGGGCCACTGCACATACTGATGTCATGCTTTCACACTTGCAGATACACGTCTCTGTCAACTGTTTCCGTCTTTAGTCAGGCATCCTCAATTGTTCTTGAGGACTGGAATGTTGTGTGATTTTTCTGAGGGGGTTGGTTGCTTGTCAATGTATCCTGGAAACTCTGAACTTGTTTCTGCAAAAGCACCACTAGAGCGGTTCATGCAATACCAAAGAGTTGAGGAAATCTGTTTACGCTCCAACTGAACGGAACACGCAATGAATTACCTGTGTTCGTTTTAAAATAAACTAGATACAGGCGTATTCTGTCAGGGTGACCCAAGACCTCCACACCCAAGACAAATTCCCTTTCAAAGTTCATGTTGACACTTCTTGTGCAGTAAAGATTGTACTGGATTCTCTTTTTCATGCACACATGCAAATATACATGCATACATATACACTTTACATTTAGGCTAAGTATTCTTTCTATGTTAACACACACAGACACACATACATGAAAATCCTCTGTGAATAATTACCTGCACGTGTACAATACTAAATACAGATGCCTGCTTGTTGGGTAATTTAACAAAAGGGAGACAGATGGGTTCCCAAACATATTCATGATTGTCTCTTTCACCCCACAAGACTGCCGTAAAACTGACACTTCGAAAGTCACTTTCTTTATGGATGTACATTTGTCTCACAAAAAGTCCATTACAGTACACAGATGGCATGGATACATACATGGAATGTTTTACATATGAACATTTTACATAATACCTGCGTATGAATAATTCTACTATTATATTTTACTTTAATTAAAGTGCACTTTGTTTGAATGTAACAAGTAGTTTCTGCACTGATAGTTAACGGTGAATGTGATTTCAACAAGTACAGCGTACCTGGATCAACATGTTTGTTGACCCTGGAACAACATTCCAAAAATCCAATCAGATTTGAGGGACAAGTTTACAGTTTATGTCGAGTTTAGGCTTACAACCTGGGTTAGGTGCTTCTACATCAGTGTTATAGTTTCCCTCTGATTTTAGGGATAACTTATGGGTAGGGTAAGGTTTAGGGTTACTCTTTATATTATTTTCATGATTTGTTATCACAACATTTTTTCTTTTGTCAAATCAACTTAGATAATTAATGTGGTTCAGATAACATAATATTTTGAGTTTCTGTTGATTAAATCAATTGCCTTCATTGTATTAACTCAGATTTTTAATTTCAGTGAACTCAAAATTTTAAGGCAGCCAGGTAACTTTTTTAAGTTAAACCAACAATTCTTTTTTACATTGTAGGACTGTGTTTGCCAGGAATGTTGTTACAAAATACGTTGATCCAAAAACATGTCTTACTTAGCAAAATTGCGGTGACCAATAGTTAACTTAGCTCTGAGAACCGACACCATAGCAACACCCTAGAAACAGCTAAATATATATATATATATATATATATATATATATATATATATATATATATATATATATATATATTAAAAAAAACGAATAAAAAGGACAAAAGCATATAACAAAAATTACTAAAAATAAAAATACACTCTAAAAACTGCTTTTGTTGTTGTTGGTTGTGGTTGGTTGTTTTTACCCAGCCATTTTTTTCAACCAATTTTGGATTTATTTTTTTAGCCAGCAATATAGTAATATAGTAAAAGGCATGTTTTTGCTCACCCCCAAATAGGGGCAAATTTGTGGGGTATTTTAAGCTGAAACTTGACCAGACCAGAGACTTATATTACATCATGTGAAAGAGGGCATAATAGGTGCCTTTTAACCCAACCTGCTGGGCTTGTCCATATTTTACCCAGCTTGGGTTGTTTTTAACCCAGCATTTTTTAGAGTGAGGGATTGGGTTGTTTTCACCCAGCCATGTTTTTCAACCAATTTTGGATTTATTTTTTTAGCCAGCAATATAGTAATATAGTAAAAGGCATGTTTTTGCTCACCCCCAAATAGGGGAAAATTTGGGGGGTATTTTAAGCTGAAACTTGACAAGACCAGAGACTTATATTACATCATGTGAAAGAGGGCATAATAGGTGCCTTTTAACCCAACCTGCTGGGTTTGTCCATATTGAACCCAACTTGGGTTGTTTTTAACCCAGCATTTTTTAGAGTGTATATCTAAAAAATAAAAGCTAATTCAAAGCATTATTAAAAATATAATAGGACATAAATAATACTAAGATAACATTACATCCACAGCCACCCTCGGCACAGGCAAGCACTTCACAATCAAACAAAAATCTATTTTTTTTTTCTTTGCATTTATTGTTTTCTATGTACACTCTAAAAATGCTGGGTTAAAAACAACCCAAGTTGGGTTAAAAATGGACAAACCCAGCAATTTGGTTGTTTAACCCAGCGGTTGGGTTAAATGTTTGTCCAACCTACTGGGTAGTTTTATTTAACCCAATTATTGGTTAAAAATTACTGTATTGTTTGCTTAAAATGAACCCAAAGTATGTTGGAAATTAAAATGTATTAAAATGTTTAATAAATGAACATTTATTAATAAGTTTAATGAATATGAATTAATCAACAAACATTTATTAAATTTCTTATTAATAAATGTTCACCTTTTGATTATTATTGTTGCCTCGAGTAATTATGTGTCTGATTTTTAATTTCCAACCTACTTTGGGTTCATTTTAATCCAGCCATATGGTAATTTTTTAAAGAAAAGTTGGGTTAAATAAAACTGCCCAGCAGGTTGGGCAAACATTTAACTCAACCGTTGGGTTAAAACAAACCAATCACTGGGTTTGTCCATTTTCAACATAACTTGTATTGTTTTTAACCCAGCATTTTTGTGTATTGATTGTTGAATTTATTTGAATACAAAATAATTAATTCAAGGTCCTTTAGGATATTTTTAGCCAAAAATAGTTTCATTTTAACATTGTTACTACTGTATCATGTGGCTGTGCACCATTCCTGTAGCTGAAACAGTAAAAAAAATGGCAGTAGCAACAAGGTCATGAGTTTGATTCCCAAGGAAATGTACTGTAAATTGCTTTGGATGAAATTTTCTGCCAAATGCATAAATGTAATCTAAATGTCTCCCAGTTTATTTCACAAAAGCTCAGTTCCATAAAAAGTGACAGAAGTGACATCATTAAAGCCCCATTCTGTCTGTGGACTGTGGATGCAAAGTTCTGTCGGCCATCTGCACTGCAGTTTTTATGTCTTCCTTTATGTGTCTCATCCTCCTCCTCTACACAGTCAAGCCCTGATGATTTTAAGCACCTCTGCTGAGTGTCGGGCCACACACGTCCCACTTTAAACGGCCCTCCGGGTCTCTTGTAAATCCGCCAGAGCTGCTGCGGCTTCAGTCTCCTGCAGGTCTTTACAGCAGGAACAATGCTTGATTTAAAGGCTGGGGATTTTACTGTTCCTGCTATTTTAGCTATTTTTGCATGTGGCATCTGTTGTTTGCAAAGCTAAAGGTAGACAATTGCATTGAAGAGTTTTAAAGAGAAGCTGGTTCATGTGGAAGGAAGAGAGGAGAGGCTCACTAAACAGGTGACGGAAACACATAAGCCATGAATAATGAATGAAAGACTAGCACTTCAATAGATTGTTTGCTTTTAAGTTTTTTGCCTCCAGTCAGAGAGAAAAGTCAAAATGTAAATGAGTGGAATGATTTATATAATAACACAACAACAAACAGAGAAAGAGCCTGAGGGGTGTTGGACTATGAGAGTAAATATATATATATATTGTTCCTGTATATATATCCAAATATGTTCCATATATATTTTCCTTGAAAGCTTGCTATGTACACTCACTGTATAAATACATAATTATATGGGTGGTTCACTGTTTTTTTTCTAGGCTTGATTGTGTCTATGGGGCGCAGTTTAACATGTCTCAATGCTTCGTTTAAAAAAAACGCCATATTTTACCTTTATTCTACACCGCTGTTTCCATTGTCATTTGAATGGCCGGTTTGCCTTCCTGATTCTGTGATACCACTCCCTCCGAAATATGCAATGGGCTCAGATTGGTTAGCTGGCCTAGTGTATTGTGATTCGTTGAAGCGTCCGGAAACGCCATGCCCCTTACCATTAGTTGTTACATGTGCTTCAGTGGAAATGTAAATAATGGCGTCTATATTGCCGTATCAATTTGAGCCCAAATCAGACCCATATAGCAATAATGATAAAGAGGGTCAATCAGAACCTCTGCAAGCACGGTTTTTAAAGGACGTTTCTGAATGGTAAGTATAATAAGTAGAATAAGTATTTCCATTTGTATTTGTGTCAAAGTGTTTAGATATGCTGTCACTTGTAAATCTTACTGCTGTTTATGTTAGCTTTCAATATACAGTTTTGTATGGTATCGTTTAATTTATAGCATGAACAACTGTAGCTAACTAGCGAAACCAAACCGCGTTGGTCTTTGTTTACGTCCTTGATGCAACCAAAAAATAGCAACAGAACTATACATTTAAAAGACATGTACAAACAATAAAACACTTACAGTTTGGGGCACATAAACAGCAGCTTCTGCATTTAAAAATAATGGGTTCTATTATCTATTGACGCGTTGCATCGCGCCGTGCACGTCCGGTGTAGACAACTCTTCCGCTTCCATAATGCTGCACGACATGGCCTCGCCCATTTTGTTGCGTTTTCCCGTGGGCAGGGTTTATGTTAATTGCAGGGTTTATGATGTCACCAACCCGAGAAGAAGCTCGTTGTAGTCCAAACCGGTTGCATTAAACTGCCATAACTTTAAAAGACAATATCTCTGTTTGCATTGAACTTTCAACGCTGTAACTTTGCAGATACAGTTTATGCTCATGCAGCAACATTACACACACTAAAAAAGTGAAATTGCAATGAGCCACCCCTTTAATTATAATAATGAGCATTATTTAAGTTCCTTAGCTGAGCCTTAAAAGCACCTGATAAATGCATAAATGCACATGGCTGTATATCACAAAAACATGGAAAAATGTCAAATTGTCATGACAATAATGTGACAAGTCTTTATACACACCTTTTTCTTTTGATTTGAGGGTGAAATATGAACCTGATTATTTATCCATATTATGGCTTTGGCATCTCGTACAACTAGTACATCATAATCTCAAAAAATGCCATTCAGGTTCAGAAACTGAAGTCCATCTTTATTGCAAAAGAAGTAAAACTGTGTACCCTACGAAGTGTATACTATGCTAGAACACAAACATGAATTTAGTGTCTTTTACAGGCTGTTGTAAACGCTAGTATGATAAGGAACTGTGTGGAGGACTGTATGCATTTCAGTTCTTCTAGACAAATCAGTGAATTCCACATTGCAGTTGAATGCCTGCACATGTATGCTTAAGTGCTTCTGAAATCAAAAACATTTGATATCTAAATCTAAATGTTATCAGCTGAATAAGCGCATGTCATATATGATGTAACTGAGATCTCTACTCAATTGTGTAGACAGCGATGAGATTAAATTGCTTGTGCTGAGTTTCAGAAGAAAGTCTGAGATCCTTAAGATGAGGTGGGATATGTTCTCTGAGACCAAATCTAGGTCAAGGAAGGGTGTGATAAGGTGTTGAATGTGCATGAGCATTGGTGTGTCTAATACCTGCTCATACACACACCTCTAACTTGCATTGAGTTGGAGCCACAGAAGCACATATGGACTGAACAAAAGCCAAGATCCCAAACCCATCAATAGAGCAATTACCTTCCAGAAACATGGTCTGTATCTTCTCCCTGTGGCCCTTTGACCCCTGACACCTCTCCTCTTATTATGGCAATGCCGTGGGCCCGAAAAACCTTTCAGTTTCAAATAGGCTCCTTTCAAACTAAAGTAAACAAGCTTTAGAAGAGCAGCTGCAGGTTTGGATGTGAATGGCTCAATGTGATTCTCTATTGATCTGTGGGAGTTTCATTTTCTATGCACAGCATTACAATCCCATATGCCTAATGATGGCTCTGAAAATCAGAGTAATCTGAAAAAGATTACAAAGAATAATCTGTCAAGTGAAATGAAACACCGATTTCATGCATCATTAGGAAGCCTATTGAGAGCATTAAATCTGAGAGTGGCTTTTGAGCCCTGGTCATTAAAGCACTCTCATCACTCATTCAGTCTGTTTGTGACTGGCTTTTGTGTTTTGTTTAATCTTGGCAACTTCTTTTGATATAAAGTGTGGTAACTAAATGTTTCCTCAAATCTATTTCCAAACACAAGAGGAAAACAATTAACAATGCTGACGTTTTACCTGTTGACTACCTTAAGCAGGTGAACAGGTTTCTGGATAATCTTTAACTGAGTTTGATGTGGGATGTTTGCTGTTCTTCAGATTGTGGGCCAAAGAAACTGTGTATTTATTCTTTGGTTTTACTTGAGCAGAAAATTCCAAAGATCAAAGATAATTTTTCAAAGCAATAGGTCTAATTAAGATAAGTCAACGACTATAATCTTGCAAAACAATATCATAATTAGTGGTTTTATCATGGATAATGGATCATTAATTAATTAAATATGATTTAAAATAGCATAATTACTCATGTTTAATAAGGAAAACATGAAAAAAAGTAAAACATTTTAAAAACTGCATAGCAACACCCTGGCAACACAATGCAAAAAAAAAAAAAAAATATTGTTTTATCATAGGTAATGGGTAATTCATTTATAAATATTATTTAAAATATCATAATTACTCATGTTTGATAAAGCAAACATGAAAGAAAAACTTAAAACACTTTAAAAACTGCATGGCAACACCCTGGCAACACAGTGAAAAAATATATATTTATTGTTTTTATTATTGGTAATGAGTAATTATTTATTAAATATTATTTAAAATATCATAATTACTCATGTTTAATAAAGCAAACATGAAAGAAAAACTTCAAACACTTTAAAAACTGCATGGCAACACCCTGGCAACACAGTGAAAAAATATATATTTATTGTTTTTATTATTGGTAATGAGTAATTATTTATTAAATATTATTTAAAATATCATAATTACTCATGTTTAATAAAGCAAACCTAAAAGAAAAATGTAAAACACTTTAAAAACTGCATAGCAACACCCTGGCAACACAGTGCAAAAATATCATATTGTTTTATCATGGGTAATGGATAATTCATTAATAAATATTATTTAAAATGTCATAATTACTCATGTTTGATAAAGCAAACATGAAAGAAAAACTTAAAACACTTTAAAAACTGCATGGCAACACCCTGGCAACACAGTGAAAAAAAAATATTTATTGGTTTTATTATTGGTAATGAGTAATTATTTATTAAATATTATTTCAAATATCATAATTACTCATGTTTAATAAAGCAAACCTGAAAGAAAAATGTAAAACACTTTAAAAACTGTATAGCAACACCCTGGCAACACAGTGAAAAAATATATATTTATTGTTTTTATTATTGGTAATGAGTAATTATTTATTAAAAATTATTTAAAATATCATAATTACTCATGTTTAATAAAGCAAACCTGAAAGAAAAATGTAAAACACTTTAAAAACTGTATAGCAACACCCTGGCAACACAGTGAAAAAAATATATTTATTGGTTTTATTATTGGTAATGAGTAATTATTTATTAAATGTTATTTAAAATATCATAATTACTCATGTTTAATAAAGCAAACCTGAAAGAAAAATGTAAAACACTTTAAAAACTGTATAGCAACACCCTGGCAACACAGTGCAAAAATATCATATTGTTTTATCATGGGTAATGGGTAATTCATTAATAAATATTATTTAAAATGTCATAATTACTCATGTTTGATAAAGCAAACATGAAAGAAAAACTTCAAACACTTTAAAAACTGCATGGCAACACCCTGGCAACACAGTGAAAAAAAAATATATTTATTGGTTTTATTATTGGTAATGAGTAATTATTTATTAAATATTATTTAAAATATCATAATTACTCATGTTTAATAAAGCAAACCTGAAAGAAAAATGTAAAACACTTTAAAAACTGTATAGCAACACCCTGGCAACACAATGCAAAAAAACTTCAAAACACCATGGTATTTAATAAAATAATATCATATTTTTAAAATATGGATAGTGGATAAATGATGTATACTACAATATAATTTTTTTGATGGTGTTTGATAAGCCAGACATAAACAAATCCCTCAAAACACCCTACCAACCGCATAGCAACCACTCATGATTGAGGCAGCAACTTCTGCAGTGAAAGCACATGTAAAAACACTTTACTGTTACATTTACACCAGACAAAGGCTAAAACTTACTGAACGAATTTCTCACTGAAGTATTTGATGTGATTAATGGACCCTTTTAGGTTGAAAACACAATCATGCCTATGATCCATGACTGACAAAATTATGTCTGCTGTTCTGTAAAATAGCTCACTGTCGGTGGAGTCTTGACTTGTCTCATCAAGACCTGACAGAAACCAGCAAATGTCTGATATCTTGATATCTCACATCTAGATGGACAATCTGGCGCTGCACAAAAAGGTATAACACGATTCAAGTAGATTTAAGACATAACAACAAAAGTAGGACTGAGATTTACTGGTGATTCACCTTCCAGAAAAAAAAAAGCCAACGACGGGCAACTTTAGTGTTTGCACCCACCTTTTAACAAAAGCACTTTTCTCTGAGTCACTACACAGAAAAAAAATACAACATGACACATGACGGAATGAGCTCTCAGGTGTAATTGTGGGAGTATTTCCTGTTGGATGACAGTATTTGTCATGAACTAAGATGAGAGGCTATTAAGGTGAGGACAGTTATTTCCGGAGTGGTTTCTGAGAGACACTGACACAGGACTTTTGTATCACATGTCTTTAAGGGTCTTTTAGTTACGGGAAGTCAATCTACTGTAAGTTCCAGTCAAGAAACCAAAGCTTGTGACTCAAGCTATAGGCCATTTCCTGACTGTCCTTACATAGATAAGTATTTAGTGTCATACATAAACTGATATGTAGGAGACATATGATATGTAGTATACATGTGCCATATCTATCTATCTATCTATCTATCTATCTATCTATCTATCTATCTATCTATCTATCTATCTATCTATCTATCTATCTATCTATCTATCTACACACACACAGAGAGAGAGAGAGAGAGAAATTGCACAAATACAGACAAACACATAAGTTTGGGTAGCCTACTTTGTTTACTTAACTATTTGAATCACTCAAATGTTCAAGTCATTTGCAAATTATGCAAAAACTGTAAAAAAAAGAAAATAAAATAAAATTTAAAAAAATGCTTCATTAATTATTTTGTTCATTTTACGCCAAAAATTTTAAAATGTCATGAAATGTCACAGATAATAATTTGAGATTGAAAAACATTGTATTTATTATATACACATATTTATGCATACCATATATATATATATATATATATATATATATATATATATATCTTTACTTTTGTTTCTTTTCATTACTTTTTCTTGTTCTTATTTTATTCATTTGGAATAAAAAAGCGTAATTTTATGCCTTCCATGGACTTTTATTTGCTTTTTAGGCTTTGTATGGAACATAATTTCTATAGGCTACATCTATGGGTGTAACCTGTTTCACTTCAGTCTCTTGTAAGTCAGTGAGTCATGCTTGAAAAGTCCCTCAAAGTGATCTCTAAACTTAGATAAAAGCTGCCATTTAAAAGAGTCCACACTACCTGTATTAAGTGTCTTTAAGCTCCAGAGAAGATCGCTTTCTTGGTCGTGGTCCAAAAAATCCTCAGTCTGAAGTGAGCTGTGATTGGACGGATATGAAAGCTTTCACGTGCCATGGAAACACCACACACACACACACACACACACCTCTGTCAACGCAAAGGGTGGAGTGGGTCTTTTGAAGACGCACACAACCACAAACCCTGAAGGAAGAGGTTGAGGAAAGAATTTGGAGTCAACAATACATTTTAGATTAGTTAATAATTTGTAGGCGAAACATTGGCACTGTAATGTAAAGCGTTACCTTTTATGTTAATATCTGGCAATTTAGAGCATATGTTGCAAATACACAGCTGTTGTCGGAAGAAGGTGGACATGTAGAAACGCGGGTGTTTTGTGGATGTCTTCAGTCATGCAGGTTTCGCGGATCCGCGCGGCGCGTAAAAGCGAGTGGCTCAAATGCGCTCTCGCGCACCACTTCAGTCCAGATCCCTGCGTGGAAAACGAGATCGTGGTTTTGGCTACCGGCGTGGACCAGTATCTCCAGGAGGTGTTTCATCACCTGGCCTTTTACAGCGGTGATGATCTCGTCTCGGATGAGGACTTTAGGAGTCTGTGTTTGGTTTTGGGGATTCCCGCGAGCGCAGAGACTGGGAATGGCACCTCAGAACACCGGGACATTTGCGGTGGACTTCCTCGTGTGCTTAACTTCAAAGAATTCCACGCACGACTCTGTGGTTTTTTCTCGCTTAAAGCGCAGGAAAGGCAGACTGGAGCTCGACTCCCGGTCAGTGAGGAGACCGAGCACATCGAGCGCGAGATCAGACTCCGCTGTCCCCGCGTCCGGAGGAGAAAGTGCGTCAGTTTTGACCTGTCTGCCGATCATCAGAACCGAAGGAAGTCGGTGAGAAGATCCGGACACTCTCAGAATCTGGATCATTTGCAGAGTTCTGCTGTGGAATCCACGAAAAACGCAGGTAAGACTTCATACAGACACACCTGAGCTGTCAGGACAGGTGGACCAATTTAATAGCTGCATTTTTCCATCCAAGAACTCAAGCCTTAGGGGACATTTTTAGCCTTTAATGATAATTAATGAAGATTTATTTACGGGCGGAGATGTACTGTCTGTGCTATCCAGAAATTGCATATATATTAAATTTAACGTTCTATAAACAAATGTATCACCGCTTTAACAAAAATATTAAGCAGCACAGCTGTATTTAACATTAAAAAATAATGTTTCATGAGCACGAAAGCAGCATATTAGGATGATTTCTGAAGGATCATGTGACACTGAAGACTGGAGTAATGATGCTGAAAATTCAGCTTTGATCACAGGAATAAATTACATTTTAAAATATATTCAAACAGAAAACAGTTATTTTAATTATAATAATATTCTACACTTTTACTGTATTTTTACCAAATAAATGCAGCCTTGCTGAACATAAGATACTTCTCTGTATACTATTAAAATAAATTATAATAATCCAAATAAAAATAATTTTTGCTTTTACAAACAAGCAGAATATTAATTTAGGAATATCCTATTATTTATTATATTTAACATTTATCGATTAGTTTATATTTACACAATTATTATGGAAATCACTTATTTAATAAATACTTAATAAATAATTTATAAATTCCCTGAATTAATTTCAAAGCAAAAAGTTGGTACAATTTAAAATTTACTAAATTCTAAATTTAAAAATGTACTAAATTCTAAATTTAGTCATTACTGACTATTTTTATTTAAAATAAGTAGTAAACATTTTTTAAAGACTAATAATATAAAACGTCATTTTAATGTATATTATTTTATACATCTAATTACATACAATATTTGAATTATATTGTATCACATTTACTAAGAAATAAACATAATAATAAAATAAGCAAACAAGCAATTACTTATCATATTTATTAAAATAATTTAAAATATAGCTACCTTATCCCTGGTTACACAGACAAGGCTTAAGCTAGTCCCAGACTAAAATGCATGTTTGAGCTGTTTTAACTGAAAGCAACTTGCACTGACATATCTTAAAATATATCATAGTACCATTGTTTTGTCTCAAGATACACACCAATAATGTTTTTTTTTTTCTAAGACACATTTGTAAAAGCTACTTTAACGTCCTAATTGAACTAAAACCTAATCCTGACTTAAGCCCTGTCTGTGAAATCGCACCTTGGTCATTACTGAAGCTCTAATTGTACTATTTTTATTGCAGTAGATATTAACCCTCCGAGGAGATGGCAGGACCAGCTAGAGTTGGAGAACGCCAGTCTGAGGGAGCTGGTGGAGGACTTGCGTTCAGCTCTCCAGAGCAGCGACGCGCGGTGCATGGCACTGGAGGTGGCGTTACGCCGAAAAGACGTGCAACCCCAACACACTGCTGGTGGAACCCCGGAGAGACAAGACTGCAGCGCTGGGGGCAAAACAAAAACACAACAATCCAAACACATGGAATGGGACTCCAGAAAAAGCACTAAAGACCTCCTGCGAGAGCTGGAGCTGATCCGTGCTTCACGTGACGGACAGCTGGAGGAAGCCATGAGGTTTAACCAGAGGTTAGAGGAAGAGCTGATGGCAGCTTATGGAGAGCTAAGCAGGATGCAGGAGATCGTGGACGGTGTCAGGACTGAAAACGCACGGATTAAGAAGAGGACAGAAGAGGTCAGAGGGTCACTGGCCGCAGGGTTGGAGGGTGTGAGGGCCTTACAAGACCAGGCCAAACAAGCTGACCTGCTCCGAGAACGAGTCCAGAGTCTGGAGAACCAGCTGGAGAAGTTCAGGTAGATCTTTTATTCATCAAATGCTGTCGTTTCAGTCACACATATGCATAACTATACAACAGTTCAAAAGTTTGGGGTCATTTTTTTGAAAGAAATTAATACTTTTATTCAGCAAGGATGCATTTGAATTGATAAAGTATAGACATTTATGACAGAAGATTTCTTTTTCAAATAAATGCTGTTCTTTTGAAGAACTTTCTATTCATCAAAGAATCCTGAAAACAAATATATCACGGTTTCCATAAAATTATTAAGCAGCACAACAGTTTTTAACATTGATAATAATAAGAAATGTTTCTTGAGCTGCAAATCAATCAGCATATTAGAATGAATTCTGAAGCATCATGTGACACTGAAGACTGGAGTAATGATGCTGAAAATTCAGCTTTGCATCACAGGAATCAATTACGTTTTAAAATATATTGAAATAGAAAACAGTTATTTTAAATGTAATAATATTACAGTTTTTTACAGTATATAATATCAAATATTGCAGCCTTAGTGAATATAAGAGACTTCCTTCAAAAACATTACAAATATTTTGTAATAACTGTACTGTCTTAGTATTATTAAAGATATAGGCTAGTTCAACCAAGCATGAAAATTCTTATTCTTTCTGAACTCTTTCTTCTTTGTATGGACAAAAAAACCAAAAACATTTTTTCTTTTGTGTTCCATAGAAGAAAGAAATGTATACAGGTTTGGAAGGACATTTTCATTTTTTTTAATTAAAATTATTTTACTTAATGTTTTATTGGTTGCCACCATTTAATATTGGAATATTGGAATTTCCAATAAAGTAAAATTCAATTAATTCAATGAATTAATTAAATTCATCAAAATTATACAAATATTCGGAACCAGTTCACTTAAGACCTAGTCGCACGTATACATACATACATAGCATAGTTCTGTCATGAAACTCTAGATGGCACAGGCTGATAGGTCCTTAAAGGGATAGTTCACCCAAAAATGAAAATTTGATGTTTATCTGCTTACCCCAGAGCATCCAAGATGTAGGTGACTTTGTTTCTTCAGTAGAACACAAATGATGATTTTTAACTCCAACCGTTGCAGTCAGTCAGTCTGTCAGTAAGCAGATAAACATCACATTTTCATTTTTGGGTGAACTATCCCTTTAACTCAATCTGCTTGCAATCACATCATTCTCTATAGGGCACAGCTGATTGGTTCCTGCTGTATCAGTAGCCAATGAGCTCGCTGCTCAACTTTCAAATACTTGGTGTGCATTTGCTGTAGCAGTTGCAGCGCGCTTTCAGAAACCCTCCACCTTCCCCAGCTCCACCTGTATAGATCTGCTACGGGTAATTCACGTACATTATATTGTACAGCAGCAGCATGTCTTACTTGCTCACAGCAGTGTGTCGTGTATGTATCGGCAGGTCTTGTACTTGCTCTGTAGCAGCAGCAGGAATAACAGCAGCAACATATCAACATTGTCATATACATTACCATACCAAACACTCAGAGAGTTGTCATGACAGAAATTACTTTCTAAGACCCAGAGCAGACCACAAAGGCGTTTCCAGACAAGAAACCATTATCGACACAAAATCTTGCATAACTGTAAGATTTTTACCTGCACTGATGCTCCAGAGGGGATTCTGGCTTGAGTTTGTGTTGATGAGTCAAGGACAGGGGTTGGTTATGACAGATTGGTAAGGAGCAGCGATGAAGGGCATGTCACAGACATGCTTGATTTCTCTTTGACAGATGTTAATGACCTGCCTTAATAACACAGGACGGCACGGTTTCCTGCAAACGGTTATTACTCATTTGCTTTCAAGTGTGAGTATTACAGCAAATCATTCAAAGCCCTTATTACAGCATCTAACTCTACATGTCTTATTATATCCTGTGAGGAAGGATATAAGGTCCAGACACGTGTTTAAGCAGATATTTGTTGGATCAAAGACGTTTATGCTGATTTTTTACACATTTGTCTCTTGCGTATATGAACATAATGAAGTCAAATAATGCAAAGATCTCTGAGAAAAGGTGTAAAAAGTACAGAGAAATGTGAAGTATTTCGTGCCTTTAATATCCGCATTTATTAGCATATGTTAGTGTACTTCTACAAGCTAAAAAGGTTAAGTGTGTAAAAAAGAAAAAGAAAAATCTTAATTTTTAAAATCGACTTCTAAAATTAAAGGAATAGTTCACACAGAAAATGATAGTTCACCCTCAAATTGTTCCAAACCTGTATGTGTTTCTTTGTTCTGTTGAACACAAAAGAAGATATGCTAGTATCAAAACAGTTGTTGGTCCCTATTGGCTTCCATAGTAGGAAAAAAAAATTCTATGGAAGTCAGTGGACCAGGAACGGTTTGGTTACCAACATTCGTCAAAAAATCTTCTTTTGCGTTCAACAGAAGATAGAAATTCATACAGGTTTGGAACAACTTGAGGGTGATTAAATGATGACAAAATTTTCTTTTTTGGGTGAACTATCCCTTTAAAAGATGGTTTTTGTGGCTGGTTTTCATATTAAATTAACTTAAACAGGGAATGTGTAATTTCAGCGTCACTAGTGTCACCAAACTAAAAAATAATTACTGTTTTTACACAGGTTTCCTGAACTGTCTTCTGTCTCTGTCTGCAATTTACTATGAATTACACAAACCAAAGACTAGTGCTAACATACTGTAGCAAGTTTCAGTAATCAACTAAACTTCTGTGTTCTTAAAACCATTTCCAGAATGCATTAAATGGCCAAATGCCAGTGCTATAAAACTTTAGCTCACATTAACCTTGCAATCAATCAAGTAGATGGCTGGCTTTCAGTAGATGCTGGTTTAGCAGATTAATATCTGGGTTAATATTTCATTATTTGCATCAGAGCGGTGATGTAATGCTCATTCCTCACCTGGAAAAGCAGGTCGAAACCTGCTCAAAAAAATCCACAGTCTGCAGGGACAATAATCAAACTTGTTCATGCATCAGCAGCACAAGAAACACAGAACATCCTCTTTCAGTCATGTGATATTAAACATTTTGATTCCAAAGACCTTGACTCACCTGCACAGATGGTTATTTGATCATGTTTACAGTGTATTATGGCTTATTCTTAGGGCCCAGTGCACCTGCACAGAGCTGAATATGAACAGAACCGAAATAATAGTTGAACCATGTGGGTCCGGATTTCCCGCCCTCCATGATGATGCCCTCATGAGAAGAGGTAAGGAGATCAAAAACCAAATCATAAACTAGTCTTCTCATTTGGATCATAAGACATACAGTGGCATGAAAAAGTATGTGAACCCCTTGCAGAATCTGTGAAAATGAGAATTATTTTAATAAAATAAGAGGGATAATAAAAAATGCATGTTATTTTTTGTTTAGTACTGTCCTGAGTAAGATATTTTACATAAAAGATGTTTGCATTTAGTTCACAAGACAAAACAATAGCTGAATTTATTAAAATGACCCCATTCATATGTGAACCATTGGTTCTCAATACTGTGTGTGGTTACCTGATGATCCACGACTGTTTTTATGTTTTGTGATGGTTGTTCATGAGTCTCTTGTTTGTTCTGAGCAGTTAAACTGAGCTCGGTTCTTCAGAAAAATCCTTCAGGTCCTTCAAGCATTTTTGCATATTTGAACCCTTTCCAGCAGTGACTGTAGGATTTTGAGATCCATCTTTTCACACTGAGGACAACTGAGGGACTCAAACTCAACTATTAAAAAAGGTTCAAACATTCACTGATGCTCCAGAAGGAAACACGATGCATTAAGAGCCGAGGGGTTTAAAAATTTTGAATTCAAATATCAAGGTAAATTGTACTTAATTTTTCTGCCGGGAAACATGCAAGTATCTTCTGTTGGTTCTGAAGGGCAGTACTAAATGAAAAACAATGATATTTAAACAAAATAAGAAACATTGTGACATCTTCATCCTGTTCAAAAGTTTTCACCCCTCGGCTCTTAATGCATCGTGTTTCCTTCTGGAGCATCAGTGAATGTTTGAACCTTTTTTAATAGTTGTGTTTGAGTCCCTCAGTAGTCTTCAGTATGAAAACACAGATCTCAAAATCCTACAGTCGCTGCTGGAAAGGGTTCAAATATGCAAAAATGCTTGAAAACTGAAGAATCTGCAGGAGCTGGAGGATTTTTCTGAAGAACAGAGCTCAGTTTAACTGCTCAGAACAAACAAGAGACTCATGAACAACCATCACAAAACATAAAAACAGTCGTGGATCATCAGGTAACCACACACAGTATTGAGAACCAATGGTTCACATACTTATGAATGGGGTCATTTTAATAAATTCAGCTATTGTTTTGTCTTGTGAACTAAATGCAAACATCTTTTATGTAAAATATCTTACTCAGGACAGTACTAAACAAAAAATAACATGCATTTTTATTATCCCTCTTATTTTATTAAAATAATTCTCATTTTCACAGATTCTGCAAGGGGTTCACATACATTTTCAAGCCACTGTATAAAAGGCAATGCCTTTATTGCCTTGTAAGGCAATAAAAAGAGACTGATATCACTATTTTAAAAAATTTGTGCACAGTATACATACTGTCAAATAGTATGGCTGCATTCTAAATAGCATACTTCCCTACTATATACAGTAGTAGGCGAAAATCGCAAACTTCCCTAGGTGAAAAACAGTATGTAACAAAAGAAGTATATCCGATATACATAGTATAGTAGTATATACTTATAAAACAGTAGCCAGATGACCTACTACTTCCGGCGAGATTCTGAAGTGTGCATATGATGGACACTTTACTATCTCGTGAGGCCACGGGAAAGGATTTGTGAATGTCAGTGAAGCGACGCAACTATGCCTATTGGGTCACGTGATAATGACAACATGGCCAATGTAGTACATCCAGATTACATTCATAC